>NW_026894364.1:0-141128 GCF_032452875.1 Bos javanicus | reverse complement strand
TATGATCAGTGCATGATAGTCCACGTGATCAGTGCATGACAGCCACGTGATCAGTGCATGAGAGCCACGGGATCAGTGCATGATCAGTCACGTGATCATGTGTGATCAGCCACGTGATCAGTGCATGATGAGCCACGTGATCAGTGCATGATCAATTACGTGATCAGTGCATGATCAGTCACGTGATCAGTACATGGTTGCTACGTGATCAGTTGCATGATCAGTCACGTGAGCAGAGCATGATAGCCACGTGATCAGTGCATGATCAGTCACGTGATCAGTACATGATCAGTCACGTGATCAGTGCATGATCATTTACGTGATCTTTGCATGATCAGTCACGTTACCAGTATATGGTAGCTACGTGATCATTCCATGACGAGCCACGTGAGCAGTGCATGATAGCCACGTGATGTGTGCATGAGTCACGTGGCAGTGCATGATCAGCCACGTGATCAGTGCATGAGTGCCACGTGATCAGTGCATGATCATGTCACGTGACAGTGTATGATCAGCCACGTGAACAGTGCATGTTCAGCCACGTGATCAGTGCATGATAGCCACGTGATCAGTGCATGATCAGTTACGTGATCAGTGTATGATCAGCCACGTGATCAGTGCATGGTCAGACACGTGATCAGTGCATGATCAGCCACGTGATCAGTGCATGATATCCAAGTGATCAGTGCATGATCATCACGTGATCAGTGCATGATCAGCCACGTGATCAGTGCATGATCAATTACGTGATCAGTGCATGATCAGTTACGTGACCAGTACATGGTAGCTACGTGATCAGTGCATGATAAGCCACGTGATCAGTGCATGATCACCACGTGATCAGTGCATGATAGCCACGTGATCAGTGCATGATCAGTCATGTGATACGTGTGTGGATCAGCCACGTGATCAGTGCATGATATCCACGTGATCAGTGCATGATCAGCCACGTGATCAGTGCATGAGAGCCACGTGATCAGTGCATGATCAGTCACGTGATCATTGTGTGATCAGCCACGTGATCAGTGCATGATGAGCCACGTGATCAGTGCATGATCAATCACGTGATCAGTGCATGATCAGTCACGTGACCAGTACATGGTTGCTCACGTGATCATTGCATGATCAGCCACGTGAGCAGAGCATGATAGCCACGTGATCAGTGCATGATCAGTCACGTGATCAGTACATGATCAGTCACGTGAACAGTGCATGATCATTTACGTGATCTTTGCATGATCAGTCACGTGACCAGTATGGTTGCTACGTGATCATTCCATGACGAGCCACGTGATCAGTGCATGATGTACGTGATGTGTGCATGAGTTACGTGAGCAGAGTATGATCAGCCACGTGATCAGTGCATGTGCCACGTGATCAGTGCATGATATGTCACGTGACAGTGTGTGATCAGCCACGTGAACAGTGCATGATCAGCCACGTGATCAGTGCATGATAGCCACGTGATCAGTGCATGATCAGTTAAGTGAGCAGTGTATGATCAGCCACGTGATCAGTGCATGGTCAGCCACGTGATCAGTGCATGATCAGCCACGTGATCAGTGCATGATCATCCCGTGATCAGTGCATGATCAGTCACGTGATCAGTGCATGATCAGCCACGTGATCAGTGCATGATCATCACGTGATCAGTGCATGATCAGCCACGTGATCAGTGCATGAGAGCCACGTGATCAGTGCATGATCAGTCACGTGATACATGTGTGATCAGCCACGTGATCAGTGCATGATGAGCCACGTGATCAGTGCATGATCAGCCATTGATCAGTGCATGATCAGTCACGTGACCAGTACATGGTTGCCACGTGATCAGTGCATGATAGCCACGTGGTCAGTGCATGATCAGTCACGTGATCAGTGCATGATCAGTCACGTGAACAGTGCATGATCATTTACGTGATCAGTGCATGATCAGTCACGTTACCAGTATATGGTAGCTACGTGATCATTCCATGACAGCCACGTGAGCAGTGCATGATAGCCACGTGATGTGTGCATGAGTTACGTGAGCAGAGTATGATCAGCCACGTGATCAGTGCATGAGTGCCACGTGATCAGTGCATGATATGTCACGTGACAGGTGTGTGATCAGCCGTGAACAGTGCATGTTCAGCCACGTGATCAGTGCATGATAGCCACGTGATCAGTGCATGATCAGTTACGTGATCAGTGTATGATCAGCCACGTGATCAGTGCATGATCATCACGTGATCAGTGTATGATCAGCCACGTGAACAGTGCATGCTCAGTCACGTGATCTGGGCCTGCTGAGCTGCGTGATTACTGTCTGCTCATCTGCTTGACAATTGCCAGCTGAGCTGCACGATTCCTGCCTGTCATCTGCTTGACAATTGCCAGCTGTGCTGCGTAATTCCTGCCTGCTCAGCTGCTTGATTATTGCAGCTGAGCAGCATGATTCCTCACACTGAGTTCCATGATTATTGCCTGCTGACTGTTTGATTCGTGCCTACTCAGCTCTTTGTTTATTGCCTCCAGAGGCACATGATCAGTGTATGATAGCAAACATGATCAGCGCATGATCAGTCACATGATCAGCGCCATTAAGTCACGTGATCACTACATGATAGTCATGTGATCAGTCCATGCTCAGTCACGGTATCAGTGCATGATCAGCCACGTGATCAGTGCATGATCTGTCACAAGATTAGTGTATGATCATCCACGTGATCAGTGCATGGGCAGTCATGTGATCAGTGCATGATATAGACGTGAACAGTGCATGATCAGTCTCGTGATCAGTGCATGATAGCCACGTGATCAGTGCATGATCAGTCACCTGATGGGTGTATGATCATTCACGTGACCTGTACATGGTATACATGATCATTGCATGATCAGCCACGTGATCAGTGCATGATAGCCACGTGATCAGTGCATGATCAGTCACGTGATCAGTGCATGATCAGTCATGTGACCAGTACATGGTAGCTCGTGATCAGTGCATGATCAGCCACGTGATCAGTGCATGATAGCCACGTGATCAGTGCATGATCAGACACGTGATCAGTGCATGATCAGTCACGTGATCAGTGCATGATCAGCCACGTGATCAGTGCATGATCAGTCACGTGATCAGTGCATGATCAGTCACGTGATCAGTGCATGATCAGTCACGTGATCAGTGCATGATCAGCCACGTGATCAGTGCATGATCAGTCACGTGATCAGTGTATGATCAGCCACGTGATCAGTGCATGATGAGCCACGTGATCAGTGCATGATCAGTTACGTGATCAGTGCATGATCAGTCACGTGACCAGTGCATGGTGCCACGTGATCAGTGCATGATCAGCCACGTGATCAGTGCAGTGGCCACGTGATCAGTGCATGATCAGCCACGTGATCAGTGCATGATCAGCCACGTGATCAGTGCATGATCAGTTACGTGATCAGTGCATGATCAGCCACGTGATCAGTGCATGGTCAGCACGTGATCAGTGCATGATCAGCCACGTGATCAGTGCATGATATCCACGTGATCAGTGCATGATCACGTGATCAGTGTATGATCAGCCACGTGAACAGTGCATGCTCAGTCACGTGATCTGGGCCTGCTGAGCTGCGTGATTACTGTCTGCTCATCTGCTTGACAATTGCCAGCTGAGCTGCACGATTCCTGCCTGTCATCTGCTTGACAATTGCCAGCTGTGCTGCGTAATTCCTGCCTGCTCAGCTGCTTGATTATTGCCAGCTGAGCAGCATGATTCCTCACACCTGAGTTCCATGATTATTGCCTGCTGACTGTTTGATTCGTGCCTACTCAGCTCTTTGTTTATTGCCTCCAGAGGCACATGATCAGTGTATGATAGCAAACATGATCAGCGCATGATCAGTCACATGATCAGCGCCATTAAGTCACGTGATCACTACATGATAGTCATGTGATCAGTCCATGCTCAGTCACGGTATCAGTGCATGATCAGCCACGTGATCAGTGCATGATCTGTCACAAGATTAGTGTATGATCATCCACGTGATCAGTGCACGGGCAGTCATGTGATCAGTGCATGATATAGACGTGAACAGTGCATGATCAGTCTCGTGATCAGTGCATGATAGCCACGTGATCAGTGCATGATCAGTCACCTGATGGGTGTATGATCATTCACGTGACCTGTACATGGTAGCTACATGATCATTGCATGATCAGCCACGTGAGTAGTTCATGATAGCCACGTGATCACTGCATGATCAGTCACGTGATCAGTGCATGATCAGTCATGTGACCAGTACATGGTAGCTGCGTGATCATGGCATGATCAGCCACGTGAGCAGTGCATGATAGCCACGTGATCAGTGCATGATCAGACACGAGATCAGTGCATGATCAGTCACGTGATCAGTGCATGATCAGCCACGTGATCAGTGCATGACCAGGCACGTGATCAGTGTATGTCCAGCCAAGTGATCAGTGCATGATAGCCACGTGATCAGTGCATGATCAGTCACGTGATCAGTGCATGATCAGTTATGTGATCAGTGTATGATCAGCCACGTGATCAGTGCATGATCAGCCACATGATCAGTGCATGATCAATTACGTGATCAGTGCATGATCAGTCACGTGACAGTACATGGTAGCTACGTGATCATTGCATGATCAGCCACGTGATCAGTGCATGATAGCCACGTGATCAGTGCATGATCAGTCATGTGATCGTGTGTGATCAGCCACGTGATCAGTGCATGATATCCACGTGATCAGTGCATGACAGCCACGTGATCAGTGCATGAGAGCCACGGGATCAGTGCATGATCAGTCACGTGATACATGTGTGATCAGCCACGTGATCAGTGCATGATGAGCCACGTGATCAGTGCAGGATCAATTACGTGATCAGTGCATGATCAGTCACGTGACCAGTACATGGTTGCTACGTGATCGTTGCATGATCAGCCACGTGAGCAGCAGGCATGATAGCCACGTGATCAGTGCATGATCAGTCACGTGATCAGTACATGATCAGTCACGTGAACAGTGCATGATCATTTACGTGATCTTTGCATGATCAGTCACGTTACCAGTATATGGTTGCTACGTGATCATTCCATGACACGTGAGCAGTGCATGATAGCCACGTGATGTGTGCATGAGTTACGTGAGCAGAGTATGATCAGCCACGTGATCAGTGCATGATGCCACGTGATCAGTGCATGATATGTCACGTGACAGGTGTGTGATCAGCCACGTGATCAGTGCATGATCAGCCACGTGATCAGTGCATGATAGCCACGTGATCAGTGCATGATCAGTTACGTGAGCAGTGTATGATCAGCCACGTGATCAGTGCATGATCAGCCACGTGATCAGTGCATGATTGCTACGTGATCAGTTGCATGATCAGCCACGTGATCAGTGCATGATCAGCCACGTGATCAGTGCATGATCAGTCACGTGATCAGTGCATGATCAGTCACGTGATCAGTGCATGATCAGCCACGTGATCAGTGCATGATCAGTCACGTGATCAGTGCATGGTTGCACGTGATCAGTGCATGATCAGCACGTGATCAGTGCATGATATCCACGTGATCAGTGCATGATCACGTGATCAGTGTATGATCAGCCACGTGAACAGTGCATGCTCAGTCACGTGATCTGGGCCTGCTGAGCTGCGTGATTACTGTCTGCTCATCTGCTTGACAATTGCCAGCTGAGCTGCACGATTCCTGCCTGTCATCTGCTTGACAATTGCCAGCTGTGCTGCGTAATTCCTGCCTGCTCAGCTGCTTGATTATTGCCAGCTGAGCAGCATGATTCCTCACACCTGAGTTCCATGATTATTGCCTGCTGACTGTTTGATTCGTGCCTACTCAGCTCTTTGTTTATTGCCTCCAGAGGCACATGATCAGTGTATGATAGCAAACATGATCAGCGCATGATCAGTCACATGATCAGCGCCATTAAATCACGTGATCACTACATGATAGTCATGTGATCAGTCCATGCTCAGTCACGGTATCAGTGCATGATCAGCCACGTGATCAGTGCATGATCTGTCACAAGATTAGTGTATGATCATCCACGTGATCAGTGCACGGGCAGTCATGTGATCAGTGCATGATATAGACGTGAACAGTGCATGATCAGTCTCGTGATCAGTGCATGATAGCCACGTGATCAGTGCATGATCAGTCACCTGATGGGTGTATGATCATTCACGTGACCTGTACATGGTAGCTACATGATCATTGCATGATCAGCCACGTGAGTAGTTCATGATAGCCACGTGATCACTGCATGATCAGTCACGTGATCAGTGCATGATCAGTCATGTGACCAGTACATGGTAGCTGCGTGATCATGGCATGATCAGCCACGTGAGCAGTGCATGATAGCCACGTGATCAGTGCATGATCAGACACGAGATCAGTGCATGATCAGTCACGTGATCAGTGCATGATCAGCCACGTGATCAGTGCATGACCAGGCACGTGATCAGTGTATGTCCAGCCAAGTGATCAGTGCATGATAGCCACGTGATCAGTGCATGATCAGTCACGTGATCAGTGCATGATCAGTTATGTGATCAGTGTATGATCAGCCACGTGATCAGTGCATGATCAGCCACATGATCAGTGCATGATCAATTACGTGCTCAGTGCATGATCAGTTACGTGACCAGTACATGGTAGCTACGTGATCATTGCCTGATAAGCCACGTGATCAGTGCATGATAGCCACGTGATCAGTGCATGATAGCCACGTGATCAGTGCATGATCAGTCATGTGATACGTGTGTGATCAGCCACATGATCAGTGCATGATATCCACGTGATCAGTGCATGACAGCCACGTGATCAGTGCATGAGAGCCACGGGATCAGTGCATGATCAGTCACGTGACACATGTGTGATCAGCCACGTGATCAGTGCATGATGAGCCACGTGATCAGTGCAGGATCAATTACGTGATCAGTGCATGATCAGTCACGTGACCAGTACATGGTTGCTACGTGATCGTTGCATGATCAGCCACGTGAGCAGAGCATGATAGCCACGTGGTCAGTGCATGATCAGTCACGAGATCAGTGCATGATCAGTCACGTGATCAGTGCATGATCAGTCACGTGATCAGTGCATGATCAGTCACGTGACCAGTGTATGGTTGCTACGTGATCATTCCATGACGAGCCACGTGATCAGTGCATGATAGCCACGTGATGTGTGCATGATTTATGTGAGCAGAGTATGATCAGCCACGTGATCAGTGCATGAGTGCCACGTGATCAGTGCATGATATGTCACGTGACAGGTGTGTGATCAGTCACGTGATCAGTGCATGTTCAGTCATGTGACCAGTACATGGTAGCTGCGTGATCAGTGCATGATCAGCCACGTGAGCAGTGTATGATCAGCCACGTGATCAGTGCATGATCAGACACGTGATCAGTGTATGATCAGCCACGTGATCAGTCATGATCAGCACGTGATCAGTGCATGATCAGCCACGTGATCAGTGCATGATAGCCAAGTGATCAGTACATGATCATCACGTGATCAGTGCATGATCAGCCACGTGATCAGTGCATGATCAGTCACGTGATCAGTGCATGCTCAGCTGCGTGATTACTGTCTGATCATCTGCTTGACAATTACCAGCTGAGCTGCATGATTCCTGCCTGTCATCTGCTTGACAATTGCCAGCTGTGCTGCGTAATTCCTGCCTGCTCAGCTGCTTGATTATTGCCAGCTGAGCAGCATGATTCCTCACACCTGAGTTCCATGATTATTGCCTGCTGACTGTTTGATTCGTGCCTACTCAGCTCTTTGTTTATTGCCTCCAGAGTCACATGACCAGTACATGGTAGCTAACGTGATCAGCGCATGATCAGCCACGTGATCAGCGCCATTAAGTCACGTGATCAGTGCATGATAGTCACGTGATCAGTCCATGATCAGTCACGTGATCAGTGCATGATCAGCCACGTGATCAGTGCATGATCTGTCACAAGATTAGTGTATGATCATCCACGTGATCAGTGCACGGCAGTCACGTGATCAGTGCATGATATAGGCGTGAACAGTGCATGATCAGTCACGTGATCAGTGCATGATAGCCACGTGATCAGTGCATGATCAGTCACGTGATGGGTGTATGATCAGTCACGTGAACTGTGCATGGTAGCTACGTGATCATTGCATGATCAGCCACGTGAGTAGTGCATGATAGCCACGTGATCACTGCATGATCAGTCACGTGATCAGTGCATGATCAGTCATGTGACCAGTACATGGTAGCTGCGTGATCATGGCATGATCAGCCACGTGAGCAGTGCATGATAGCCACGTGATCAGTGCATGATCAGACACGAGATCAGTGCATGATCAGTCACGTGATCAGTGCATGATCAGTCACGTGATCAGTGCATGATCAGGCACGTGATCAGTGTATGTCAGCCAAGTGATCAGTGCATGATAGACGTGATCAGTGCATGATCAGTCACGTGATCAGTGCATGATCAGTTATGTGATCAGTGTATGATCATCCACGTGATCAGTGCATGATGAGCCGCGTGATCAGTGCATGATCAATTACGTGATCAGTGCATGATCAGTCACGTGATCAGTACATGATAGCAACGTGATCAGTGCCTGATCAGTCACATGATCAGTGCATGATCAGCCACGTGATCAGTACATGATCAGCCATGTGATCAGTGCATGATCTAGACGTGATCAGTGCATGATCAGCCACGTGATCAGTTCATGATAGTCACGTGATCAGTGTATGATCAGCCACGTGATCAGTGCATGATGTTCATGTGACCAGTGCATGATAGCCACGTGATCAGTGCATGATCAGTCACGTGAGTCAGTGCATGATAGCCACGTGATCAGTGCATGATCAGTCACGTGATCAGTGCATGATCAGTCACGTGACAGTGCATGATAGCTACGTGATCAGTGCATGATCAGCCACGTGAGCAGTGCATGATAGCCACGTGATCAGTGCATGATCAGTCACGTGATCAGTGCATGATCAGCCACGTGATCAGTGCATGATCAGCACGTGATCATTGCATGATCAATCACGTGATCAGTGTATGATCAGCCACGTGATCAGTGCATGATCACCCACGTGATCAGTGCATGATCAGCTGCGTGATCAGTGCATGATCAGTCACGTGATCAGTGCATGATCAGCCACGTGATCAGTGCATGATCAGCCACGTGATCAGTGCATGATCAGCCACGTGATCAGTGCATGATCAGCCACGTGATCAGTGCATGATCAGTCATGTGATACGTGTGTGATCAGCCACATGATCAGTGCATGATATCCACGTGATCAGTGCATGACAGCCACGTGATCAGTGCATGAGCCACAGGATCAGTGCATGATCAGTCACGTGATCATGTGTGATCAGCCACGTGATCAGTGCATGATGAGCCACGTGATCAGTGCAGGATCAATTACGTGCTCAGTGCATGATCAGTCACGTGACCAGTACATGGTTGCTACGTGATCGTTGCATGATCAGCCACGTGAGCAGAGCATGATAGCCACGTGGTCAGTGCATGATCAGTCACGTGATCAGTACATGATCAGTCACGTGAAGAGTGCATGATCATTTACGTGATCTTTGCATGATCAGTCACGTGACCAGTACATGGTAGCTACGTGATCATTGCATGATCAGCCACGTGATCAGTGCATGATAGCCACGTGATCAGTGCATGATAGCCACGTGATCAGTATGATCAGTCACGTGATCAGTGCATGAGTGCCACGTGATCAGTGCATGATATGTCACGTGACAGGTGTGTGATCAGCCACGTGAACAGTGCATGTTCAGCCACGTGATCAGTGCATGATAGCCACGTGATCAGTGCATGATCAGTTACGTGAGCAGTGTATGATCAGCCACGTGATCAGTGCATGATCATACACGTGAACAGTGCATGATCAGCCACGTGATCAGTGCATGATATCCACGTGATCAGTGCATGATCATCACGTGATCAGTGTATGATCAGCCACGTGATCAGTGCATGATCAGTCACGTGATCTGGGCCTGCTGAGCTGCGTGATTACTGTCTGCTCATCTGCTTGACAATTGCCAGCTGAGCTGCATGATCCCTGCCTGCTCAGCTGCTTGATTATTGCCAGCTGAGCAGCATGATTCCTCACACCTGAGTTCCATGATTATTGCCTGCTGACTGTTTGATTCGTGCCTACTCAGCTCTTTGTTTATTGCCTCCAGAGGCACATGATCAGTGTATGATAGCAAACATGATCAGCGCATGATCAGTCACATGATCAGCGCCATTAAGTCACGTGATCACTACATGATAGTCATGTGATCAGTCCATGCTCAGTCACGGTATCAGTGCATGATCAGCCACGTGATCAGTGCATGATCTGTCACAAGATTAGTGTATGATCATGCACGTGATCAGTGCACGGGCAGTCATGTGATCAGTGCATGATATAGACGTGAACAGTGCATGATCAGTCTCGTGACCAGTGCATGATAGCTGCGTGATCAGTGCATGATCAGCCACGTGATCAGTGCATGATAGCCACGTGATCAGTGCATGATCAGTCACGTGATACATGTGTGATCAGCCACGTGATCAGTGCATGATGAGCCACGTGATCAGTGCATGATCAATTACGTGATCAGTGCATGATCAGTCACGTGACCAGTACATGGTTGCTACGTGATCGTTGCATGATCAGCCACGTGAGCAGAGCATGATAGCCACGTGATCAGTGCATGATCAGTCACGTGATCAGTACATGATCAGTCACGTGAACAGTGCATGATCATTTACGTGATCAGTGCATGATCAGTCACGTTACCAGTATATGGTTGCTACGTGATCATTCCATGAGCCACGTGAGCAGTGCATGATAGCCACGTGATGTGTGCATGAGTTACGTGAGCAGAGTATGATCAGCCACGTGATCAGTGCATGAGTGCCACGTGATCAGTGCATGATATGTCACGTGACAGGTGTGTGATCAGCCACGTGAACAGTGCATGTTCAGCCACGTGATCAGTGCATGATAGCCACGTGATCAGTGCATGATCAGTTACGTGAGCAGTGTATGATCAGCCACGTGATCAGTGCATGGTCAGACACGTGAACAGTGTATGATCAGCCACGTGATCAGTGCATGATATCCAAGTGATCAGTGCATGATCATCACGTGATCAGTGTATGATCAGCCACGTGAACAGTGCATGCTCAGTCACGTGATCTGGGCCTGCTGAGCTGCGTGATTACTGTCTGCTCATCTGCTTGACAATTGCCAGCTGAGCTGCACGATTCCTGCCTGTCATCTGCTTGACAATTGCCAGCTGTGCTGCGTAATTCCTGCCTGCTCAGCTGCTTGATTATTGCCAGCTGAGCAGCATGATTCCTCACACCTGAGTTCCATGATTATTGCCTGCTGACTGTTTGATTCGTGCCTACTCAGCTCTTTGTTTATTGCCTCCAGAGGCACATGATCAGTGTATGATAGCAAACATGATCAGCGCATGATCAGTCACATGATCAGCGCCATTAAGTCACGTGATCACTACATGATAGTCATGTGATCAGTCCATGCTCAGTCACGGTATCAGTGCATGATCAGCCACGTGATCAGTGCATGATCTGTCACATGATTAGTGTATGATCATCCACGTGATCAGTGCATGCAGTCATGTGATCAGTGCATGATATAGACGTGATCAGTGCATGATCAGTCATTGATCAGTGCATGATAGCCACGTGATCAGTGCATGACAGCCACGTGATCAGTGCATGAGAGCCACGTGATCAGTGCATGATCAGTCACGTGATACATGTGTGATCAGCCACGTGATCAGTGCATGATGAGCCACGTGATCAGTGCATGATCAATTACGTGATCAGTGCATGATCAGTCACGTGACCAGTACATGGTTGCTACGTGATCGATTGCATGATCAGCCACGTGAGCAGTGCATGATAGCCACGTGGTCAGTGCATGATCAGTCACGTGATCAGTACATGATCAGTCACGTGAACAGTGCATGATCATTCACGTGATCAGTGCATGATCAGTCACGTGACCAGTATATGGTTGCTACGTGATCATTCCATGACGAGCCACGTGAGCAGTGCATGATAGCCACGTGATGTGTGCATGAGTTACGTGAGCAGAGTATGATCAGCCACGTGATCAGTGCATGAGTGCCACGTGATCAGTGCATGATATGTCACGTGACAGGTGTGTGATCAGCCACGTGAACAGTGCATGTTCAGCCACGTGATCAGTGCATGATAGCCACGTGATCAGTGCATGATCAGTTACGTGAGCAGTGTATGATCAGCCACGTGATCAGTGCATGGTCAGACACGTGAACAGTGTATGATCAGCCACGTGATCAGTGCATGATATCCAAGTGATCAGTGCATGATCATCACGTGATCAGTGTATGATCAGCCACGTGAACAGTGCATGCTCAGTCACGTGATCTGGGCCTGCTGAGCTGCGTGATTACTGTCTGCTCATCTGCTTGACAATTGCCAGCTGAGCTGCACGATTCCTGCCTGTCATCTGCTTGACAATTGCCAGCTGTGCTGCGTAATTCCTGCCTGCTCAGCTGCTTGATTATTGCCAGCTGAGCAGCATGATTCCTCACACCTGAGTTCCATGATTATTTCCTGCTGACTGTTTGATTCGTGCCTACTCAGCTCTTTGTTTATTGCCTCCAGAGGCACATGATCAGTGTATGATAGCAAACATGATCAGCGCATGATCAGTCACATGATCAGCGCCATTAAGTCACGTGATCACTACATGATAGTCATGTGATCAGTCCATGCTCAGTCACGGTATCAGTGCATGATCAGCCACGTGATCAGTGCATGATCTGTCACAAGATTAGTGTATGATCATCCACGTGATCAGTGCACGGGCAGTCATGTGATCAGTGCATGATATAGACGTGAACAGTGCATGATCAGTCTCGTGATCAGTGCATGATAGCCACGTGATCAGTGCATGATCAGTCACGTGATCAGTGCATGATCATTTACGTGATCAGTGCATGATCAGTCACGTGATCATGTGCATGATCAGCCACGTGATCAGTGCATGATAGCCACGTGATCAGTGCATGATCAGTCACGTGATCAGTGCATGATCAGTCACGTGACCAGTACATGGTAGCTACGTGATCATGGCATGATCAGCCACGTGAGCAGTGCATGATAGCCACGTGATCAGTGCATGATCAGTCACGTGATCAGTGCATGATCAGTCACGTGATCAGTGCATGATCAGCCACGTGATCAGTGCATGATCAGTCACGTGATCAGTGCATGGTAGCCACGTGATCAGTGCATGACAGCCACGTGATCAGTGCATGATAGCCACGTGATGTGCATGAGTCACGTGATCAGTGTATGATCAGCCACGTGATCAGTGCATGATGCCACGTGATCAGTGCATGATCAGTCACGTGACAGTGCATGATCAGCCACGTGATCAGTGCATGATCAGCCACGTGATCAGTGCATGATAGCCACGTGATCAGTGCATGATCAGTTGCGTGATCAGTGCATGATCAGCCACGTGATCAGTGCATGATCAGCCACGTGATCAGTGCATGATCAGCCACGTGATCAGTGCATGATCAGTCACGTGATCAGTGCATGATCAGCCACGTGATCAGTGCATGATCAGCCACGTGATCAGTGCATGATCATCACGTGATCAGTGCATGATCAGCCACGTGATCAGTGCATGAGAGCCACGTGATCAGTGCATGATCAGTCACGTGATACATGTGTGATCAGCCACGTGATCAGTGCATGATGAGCCACGTGATCAGTGCATGATCAATTACGTGATCAGTGCATGATCAGTCACGTGACCAGTACATGGTTGCCACGTGATCAGTGCATGATAGCCACGTGGTCAGTGCATGATCAGTCACGTGATCAGTACATGATCAGTCACGTGAACAGTGCATGATCATTTACGTGATCTTTGCATGATCAGTCACGTGACCAGTATATGGTGCTACGTGATCATTCCATGACAGCCACGTGAGCAGTGCATGATAGCCACGTGATGTGTGCATGAGTTACGTGAGCAGAGTATGATCAGCCACGTGATCAGTGCATGAGTGCCACGTGATCAGTGCATGATATGTCACGTGACAGGTGTGTGATCAGCCACGTGAACAGTGCATGTTCAGCCACGTGATCAGTGCATGATAGCCACGTGATCAGTGCATGATCAGTTACGTGATCAGTGTATGATCAGCCACGTGATCAGTGCATGATCATCACGTGATCAGTGTATGATCAGCCACGTGAACAGTGCATGCTCAGTCACGTGATCTGGGCCTGCTGAGCTGCGTGATTACTGTCTGCTCATCTGCTTGACAATTGCCAGCTGAGCTGCACGATTCCTGCCTGTCATCTGCTTGACAATTGCCAGCTGTGCTGCGTAATTCCTGCCTGCTCAGCTGCTTGATTATTGCCAGCTGAGCAGCATGATTCCTCACACCTGAGTTCCATGATTATTGCCTGCTGACTGTTTGATTCGTGCCTACTCAGCTCTTTGTTTATTGCCTCCAGAGGCACATGATCAGTGTATGATAGCAAACATGATCAGCGCATGATCAGTCACATGATCAGCGCCATTAAGTCACGTGATCACTACATGATAGTCATGTGATCAGTCCATGCTCAGTCACGGTATCAGTGCATGATCAGCCACGTGATCAGTGCATGATCTGTCACAAGATTAGTGTATGATCATCCACGTGATCAGTGCATGGGCAGTCATGTGATCAGTGCATGATATAGACGTGATCAGTGCATGATCAGTCTCGTGATCAGTGCATGATAGCCACGTGATCAGTGCATGATCAGTCACCTGATGGGTGTATGATCATTCACGTGACCTGTACATGGTAGCTACATGATCATTGCATGATCAGCCACGTGAGTAGTGCATGATAGCCACGTGATCAGTGCATGATCAGTCACGTGATCAGTGCATGATCAGTCATGTGACCAGTACATGGTAGCTGCGTGATCATGGCATGATCAGCCACGTGATCAGTGCATGATAGCCACGTGATCAGTGCATGATCAGACACGTGATCAGTGCATGATCAGTCACGTGATCAGTGCATGATCAGCCACGTGATCAGTGCATGATCAGCCACGTGATCAGTGCATGTCAGCCACGTGATCAGTGCATGATCAGTCACGTGATCAGTGCATGATCAGCCACGTGATCAGTGCATGATCAGTCACGTGATCATGTGTGATCAGCCACGTGATCAGTGCATGATCAGCCACGTGATCAGTGCATGATCAATTACGTGATCAGTGCATGATCAGTCACGTGACCAGTACATGGTTGCTACGTGATCAGTGCATGATCAGCCACGTGATCAGTGCATGATAGCCACGTGATCAGTGCATGATCAGTCACGTGATCAGTGCATGATCAGTCACGTGATCAGTGCATGATCAGCCACGTGATCAGTGCATGATCAGTCACGTGACCAGTGCATGGTTGCCACGTGATCAGTGCATGATCAGCCACGTGATCAGTGCATGATAGCCACGTGATCAGTGCATGAGTCACGTGATCAGTGTATGATCAGCCACGTGAACAGTGCATGCTCAGTCACGTGATCTGGGCCTGCTGAGCTGCGTGATTACTGTCTGCTCATCTGCTTGACAATTGCCAGCTGAGCTGCACGATTCCTGCCTGTCATCTGCTTGACAATTGCCAGCTGTGCTGCGTAATTCCTGCCTGCTCAGCTGCTTGATTATTGCCAGCTGAGCAGCATGATTCCTCACACCTGAGTTCCATGATTATTGCCTGCTGACTGTTTGATTCGTGCCTACTCAGCTCTTTGTTTATTGCCTCCAGAGGCACATGATCAGTGTATGATAGCAAACATGATCAGCGCATGATCAGTCACATGATCAGCGCCATTAAGTCACGTGATCACTACATGATAGTCATGTGATCAGTCCATGCTCAGTCACGGTATCAGTGCATGATCAGCCACGTGATCAGTGCATGATCTGTCACAAGATTAGTGTATGATCATCCACGTGATCAGTGCACGGGCAGTCATGTGATCAGTGCATGATATAGACGTGAACAGTGCATGATCAGTCTCGTGATCAGTGCATGATAGCCACGTGATCAGTGCATGATCAGTCACCTGATGGGTGTATGATCATTCACGTGACCTGTACATGGTAGCTACATGATCATTGCATGATCAGCCACGTGAGTAGTGCATGATAGCCACGTGATCACTGCATGATCAGTCACGTGATCAGTGCATGATCAGTCATGTGACCAGTACATGGTAGCTGCGTGATCATGGCATGATCAGCCACGTGAGCAGTGCATGATAGCCACGTGATCAGTGCATGATCAGACACGTGATCAGTGCATGATCAGTCACGTGATCAGTGCATGATCAGCCACGTGATCAGTGCATGACCAGGCACGTGATCAGTGTATGTCCAGCCAAGTGATCAGTGCATGATAGCCACGTGATCAGTGCATGATCAGTCACGTGATCAGTGCATGATCAGTTACGTGATCAGTGCATGATCAGCCACGTGATCAGTGCATGATCAGCCACATGATCAGTGCATGATCAATTACGTGATCAGTGCATGATCAGTCACGTGACCAGTACATGGTAGCTACGTGATCATTGCCTGATCAGCCACGTGATCAGTGCATGATAGCCACGTGATCAGTGCATGATAGCCACGTGATCAGTGCATGATCAGTCATGTGATACGTGTGTGATCAGCCACGTGATCAGTGCATGATATCCACGTGATCAGTGCATGACAGCCACGTGATCAGTGCATGAGAGCCACGGGATCAGTGCATGATCAGTCACGTGATACATGTGTGATCAGCCACGTGATCAGTGCATGATGAGCCACGTGATCAGTGCAGGATCAATTACGTGATCAGTGCATGATCAGTCACGTGACCAGTACATGGTTGCTACGTGATCGTTGCATGATCAGCCACGTGAGCAGAGCATGATAGCCACGTGATCAGTGCATGATCAGTCACGTGATCAGTACATGATCAGTCACGTGAACAGTGCATGATCATTTACGTGATCTTTGCATGATCAGTCACGTTACCAGTATATGGTTGCTACGTGATCATTCCATGATCAGCCACGTGAGCAGTGCATGATAGCCACGTGATGTGTGCATGAGTTACGTGAGCAGAGTATGATCAGCCACGTGATCAGTGCATGAGTGCCACGTGATCAGTGCATGATATGTCACGTGACAGGTGTGTGATCAGCCACGTGAACAGTGCATGTTCAGCCACGTGATCAGTGCATGATAGCCACGTGATCAGTGCATGATCAGTTACGTGAGTAGTGTATGATCAGCCACGTGATCAGTGCATGGTCAAACACGTGAACAGTGTATGATCAGCCACGTGATCAGTGCATGATCATCACGTGATCAGTGTATGATCAGCCACGTGATCAGTGCATGATATCCAAGTGATCAGTGCATGATCATCACGTGATCAGTGTATGATCAGCCACGTGAACAGTGCATGCTCAGTCACGTGATCTGGGCCTGCTGAGCTGCGTGATTACTGTCTGCTCATCTGCTTGACAATTGCCAGCTGAGCTGCACGATTCCTGCCTGTCATCTGCTTGACAATTGCCAGCTGTGCTGCGTAATTCCTGCCTGCTCAGCTGCTTGATTATTGCCAGCTGAGCAGCATGATTCCTCACACCTGAGTTCCATGATTATTGCCTGCTGACTGTTTGATTCGTGCCTACTCAGCTCTTTGTTTATTGCCTCCAGAGGCACATGATCAGTGTATGATAGCAAACATGATCAGCGCATGATCAGTCACATGATCAGCGCCATTAAGTCACGTGATCACTACATGATAGTCATGTGATCAGTCCATGCTCAGTCACGGTATCAGTGCATGATCAGCCACGTGATCAGTGCATGATCTGTCACAAGATTAGTGTATGATCATCCACGTGATCAGTGCATGGGCAGTCATGTGATCAGTGCATGATATAGACGTGAACAGTGCATGATCAGTCTCGTGATCAGTGCATGATAGCCACGTGATCAGTGCATGATCAGTCACCTGATGGGTGTATGATCATTCACGTGACCTGTACATGGTAGCTACATGATCATTGCATGATCAGCCACGTGAGTAGTTCATGATAGCCACGTGATCACTGCATGATCAGTCACGTGATCAGTGCATGATCAGTCATGTGACCAGTACATGGTAGCTGCGTGATCATGGCATGATCAGCCACGTGAGCAGTGCATGATAGCCACGTGATCAGTGCATGATCAGACACGAGATCAGTGCATGATCAGCCACGTGATCAGTGCATGATCAGTCACGTGATCAGTGCATGATCAGCCACGTGATCAGTGCATGATCAGCCATGTGATCAGTGCATGATATAGACGTGATCAGTGCATGATCAGTCACGTGATCAGTGCATGATCAGCCACGTGATCAGTGCATGATCAGCCACGTGATCAGTGCATGATCAGCCACGTGATCAGTGCATGATCAGTCACGTGATCAGTGCATGATCAGCCACGTGATCAGTGCATGATAGCCACGTGATCAGTGCATGATCAGTCACGTGATCAGTGCATGATCATCCACGTGATCAGTGCATGGGCAGTCATGTGATCAGTGCATGATATAGACGTGACAGTGCATGATCAGTCACGTGATCAGTGCATGATAGCCACGTGATCAGTGCATGATCAGTCACGTGATCAGTGTATGATCAGTCACGTGACCTGTACATGGTAGCTACGTGATCATTGCATGATCAGCCACGTGATAGTGCATGATAGCCACGTGATCAGTGCATGATCAGTCACGTGATCAGTGCATGATCAGTCACGTGACCAGTACATGGTAGCTGCGTGATCATGGCATGATCAGCCACGTGAGCAGTGCATGATAGCCACGTGATCAGTGCATGATCAGACACGTGATCAGTGCATGATCAGTCACGTGATCAGTGCATGATCAGCCACGTGATCAGTGCATGATCAGTCACGTGATCAGTGTATGTCAGCCACGTGATCAGTGCATGATAGCCACGTGATCAGTGCATGATCAGTCACGTGATCAGTGCATGATCAGTTACGTGATCAGTGTATGATCAGCCACGTGATCAGTGCATGATCAGCCACGTGATCAGTGCATGATCAATCACGTGATCAGTGCATGATCAGTCACGTGATCAGTGCATGATAGCTACGTGATCAGTGCATGATCAGCCACGTGATCAGTGCATGATAGCCACGTGATCAGTGCATGATAGCCACGTGATCAGTGCATGATGCCACGTGATCAGTGCATGATCAGTCACGTGATCATGTGTGATCAGCCACGTGATCAGTGCATGATGAGCCACGTGATCAGTGCATGATCAATTACGTGATCAGTGCATGATCAGTCACGTGACCAGTACATGGTTGCTACGTGATCGTTGCATGATCAGCCACGTGAGCAGTGCATGATAGCCACGTGATCAGTGCATGATCAGTCACGTGATCAGTACATGATCAGTCACGTGAACAGTGCATGATCATTTACGTGATCAGTGCATGATCAGTCACGTGACCAGTATATGGTTGCTACGTGATCATTCCATGACAGCCACGTGAGCAGTGCATGATAGCCACGTGATGTGTGCATGAGTTACGTGATCAGAGTATGATCAGCCACGTGATCAGTGCATGATGCCACGTGATCAGTGCATGATAGTCACGTGACAGGTGTGTGATCAGCCACGTGAACAGTGCATGTTCAGCCACGTGATCAGTGCATGATAGCCACGTGATCAGTGCATGATCAGTTACGTGAGCAGTGTATGATCAGCCACGTGATCAGTGCATGGTCAGACACGTGAACAGTGTATGATCAGCCACGTGATCAGTGCATGATATCCAAGTGATCAGTGCATGATCATCACGTGATCAGTGTATGATCAGCCACGTGAACAGTGCATGCTCAGTCACGTGATCTGGGCCTGCTGAGCTGCGTGATTACTGTCTGCTCATCTGCTTGACAATTGCCAGCTGAGCTGCATGATTCCTGCCTGCTCAGCTGCTTGATTATTGCCAGCTGAGCAGCATGATTCCTCACACCTGAGTTCCATGATTATTGCCTGCTGACTGTTTGATTCGTGCCTACTCAGCTCTTTGTTTATTGCCTCCAGAGGCACATGATCAGTGTATGATAGCAAACATGATCAGCGCATGATCAGTCACATGATCAGCGCCATTAAGTCACGTGATCACTACATGATAGTCATGTGATCAGTCCATGCTCAGTCACGTGATCAGTGCATGATCAGCCACGTGATCAGTGCATGATCTGTCACGTGATTAGTGTATGATCATCCACGTGATCAGTGCATGCAGTCATGTGATCAGTGCATGATATAGACGTGATCAGTGCATGATCAGTCACGTGATCAGTGCATGATAGCCACGTGATCAGTGCATGATCAGCCACGTGATCAGTGCATGAGAGCCACGTGATCAGTGCATGATCAGTCACGTGATCATGTGTGATCAGCCACGTGATCAGTGCATGATGAGCCACGTGATCAGTGCATGATCAATTACGTGATCAGTGCATGATCAGTCACGTGACCAGTACATGGTTGCTACGTGATCGTTGCATGATCAGCCACGTGAGCAGTGCATGATAGCCACGTGATCAGTGCATGATCAGTCACGTGATCAGTGCATGATCAGTCACGTGATCAGTGCATGATCATTTACGTGATCAGTGCATGATCAGTCACGTGACCAGTATATGGTAGCTACGTGATCATTCCATGACGAGCCACGTGAGCAGTGCATGATAGCCACGTGATGTGTGCATGAGTTACGTGAGCAGAGTATGATCAGCCACGTGATCAGTGCATGAGTGCCACGTGATCAGTGCATGATATGTCACGTGACAGGTGTGTGATCAGCCACGTGAACAGTGCATGTTCAGCCACGTGATCAGTGCATGATAGCCACGTGATCAGTGCATGATCAGTTACGTGAGCAGTGTATGATCAGCCACGTGATCAGTGCATGGTCAGACACGTGAACAGTGTATGATCAGCCACGTGATCAGTGCATGATATCCAAGTGATCAGTGCATGATCATCACGTGATCAGTGTATGATCAGCCACGTGAACAGTGCATGCTCAGTCACGTGATCTGGGCCTGCTGAGCTGCGTGATTACTGTCTGCTCATCTGCTTGACAATTGCCAGCTGAGCTGCACGATTCCTGCCTGTCATCTGCTTGACAATTGCCAGCTGTGCTGCGTAATTCCTGCCTGCTCAGCTGCTTGATTATTGCCAGCTGAGCAGCATGATTCCTCACACCTGAGTTCCATGATTATTGCCTGCTGACTGTTTGATTCGTGCCTACTCAGCTCTTTGTTTATTGCCTCCAGAGGCACATGATCAGTGTATGATAGCAAACATGATCAGCGCATGATCAGTCACATGATCAGCGCCATTAAGTCACGTGATCACTACATGATAGTCATGTGATCAGTCCATGCTCAGTCACGGTATCAGTGCATGATCAGCCACGTGATCAGTGCATGATCTGTCACAAGATTAGTGTATGATCATCCACGTGATCAGTGCATGGGCAGTCATGTGATCAGTGCATGATATAGACGTGATCAGTGCATGATCAGTCACGTGATCAGTGCATGATAGCCACGTGATCAGTGCATGATCAGCCACGTGATCAGTGCATGATCAGCCACGTGATCAGTGCATGATCAGTCACGTGATCATGTGTGATCAGCCACGTGATCAGTGCATGATGAGCCACGTGATCAGTGCATGATCAATCACGTGATCAGTGCATGATCAGTCACGTGACCAGTACATGGTTGCTACGTGATCGTTGCATGATCAGCCACGTGAGCAGTGCATGATAGCCACGTGATCAGTGCATGATCAGTCACGTGATCAGTGCATGATCAGTCACGTGATCAGTGCATGATCATTTACGTGATCAGTGCATGATCAGTCACGTGACCAGTATATGGTTGCTACGTGATCATTCCATGACGAGCCACGTGAGCAGTGCATGATAGCCACGTGATGTGTGCATGAGTTACGTGAGCAGAGTATGATCAGCCACGTGATCAGTGCATGAGTGCCACGTGATCAGTGCATGATATGTCACGTGACAGGTGTGTGATCAGCCACGTGAACAGTGCATGTTCAGCCACGTGATCAGTGCATGATAGCCACGTGATCAGTGCATGATCAGTTACGTGAGCAGTGTATGATCAGCCACGTGATCAGTGCATGGTCAGACACGTGAACAGTGTATGATCAGCCACGTGATCAGTGCATGATATCCAAGTGATCAGTGCATGATCATCACGTGATCAGTGTATGATCAGCCACGTGAACAGTGCATGCTCAGTCACGTGATCTGGGCCTGCTGAGCTGCGTGATTACTGTCTGCTCATCTGCTTGACAATTGCCAGCTGAGCTGCACGATTCCTGCCTGTCATCTGCTTGACAATTGCCAGCTGTGCTGCGTAATTCCTGCCTGCTCAGCTGCTTGATTATTGCCAGCTGAGCAGCATGATTCCTCACACCTGAGTTCCATGATTATTGCCTGCTGACTGTTTGATTCGTGCCTACTCAGCTCTTTGTTTATTGCCTCCAGAGGCACATGATCAGTGTATGATAGCAAACATGATCAGCGCATGATCAGTCACATGATCAGCGCCATTAAGTCACGTGATCACTACATGATAGTCATGTGATCAGTCCATGCTCAGTCACGGTATCAGTGCATGATCAGCCACGTGATCAGTGCATGATCTGTCACAAGATTAGTGTATGATCATCCACGTGATCAGTGCACGGGCAGTCATGTGATCAGTGCATGATATAGACGTGATCAGTGCATGATCAGTCTCGTGATCAGTGCATGATAGCCACGTGATCAGTGCATGATCAGTCACGTGATCAGTGCATGATCAGCCACGTGATCAGTGCATGATCAGTCACGTGATCATGTGTGATCAGCCACGTGATCAGTGCATGATAGCCACGTGATCAGTGCATGATCAGTCACGTGATCAGTGCATGATCAGTCACGTGATCAGTGCATGATAGCCACGTGATCAGTGCATGATCAGTCACGTGATCAGTGCATGATCAGTCACGTGACCAGTACATGGTAGCTACGTGATCATTGCATGATCAGCCACGTGATCAGTGCATGATAGCCACGTGATCAGTGCATGATCAGTCACGTGATCAGTGCATGATCAGTCACGTGATCAGTGCATGATAGCTGCGTGATCATGCATGATCAGCCACGTGATCAGTGCATGATAGCCACGTGATCAGTGCATGATCAGCCACGTGATCAGTGCATGATCAGTCACGTGATCAGTGCATGATCAGCCACGTGATCAGTGCATGATCAGCCACGTGATCAGTGCATGATCAGCCACGTGATCAGTGCATGATAGCCACGTGATCAGTGCATGATCAGTCACGTGATCAGTGCATGATCAGTCACGTGATCAGTGCATGATCAGCCACGTGATCAGTGCATGATCAGCCACGTGATCAGTGCATGATCAATTACGTGATCAGTGCATGATCAGTCACGTGATCAGTGCATGTAGCTACGTGATCAGTGCATGATCAGCCACGTGATCAGTGCATGATAGCCACGTGATCAGTGCATGATAGCCACGTGATCAGTGCATGAGGCCACGTGATCAGTGCATGATCAGTCACGTGATACATGTGTGATCAGCCACGTGATCAGTGCATGATGAGCCACGTGATCAGTGCAGGATCAATTACGTGATCAGTGCATGATCAGTCACGTGACCAGTACATGGTTGCTACGTGATCGTTGCATGATCAGCCACGTGAGCAGAGCATGATAGCCACGTGATCAGTGCATGATCAGTCACGTGATCAGTACATGATCAGTCACGTGAACAGTGCATGATCATTTACGTGATCTTTGCATGATCAGTCACGTTACCAGTATATGGTTGCTACGTGATCATTCCATGACGAGCCACGTGAGCAGTGCATGATAGCCACGTGATGTGTGCATGAGTTACGTGAGCAGAGTATGATCAGCCACGTGATCAGTGCATGAGTGCCACGTGATCAGTGCATGATATGTCACGTGACAGGTGTGTGATCAGCCACGTGAACAGTGCATGTTCAGCCACGTGATCAGTGCATGATAGCCACGTGATCAGTGCATGATCAGTTACGTGAGCAGTGTATGATCAGCCACGTGATCAGTGCATGGTCAGACACGTGAACAGTGTATGATCAGCCACGTGATCAGTGCATGATATCCAAGTGATCAGTGCATGATCATCACGTGATCAGTGTATGATCAGCCACGTGAACAGTGCATGCTCAGTCACGTGATCTGGGCCTGCTGAGCTGCGTGATTACTGTCTGCTCATCTGCTTGACAATTGCCAGCTGAGCTGCACGATTCCTGCCTGTCATCTGCTTGACAATTGCCAGCTGTGCTGCGTAATTCCTGCCTGCTCAGCTGCTTGATTATTGCCAGCTGAGCAGCATGATTCCTCACACCTGAGTTCCATGATTATTGCCTGCTGACTGTTTGATTCGTGCCTACTCAGCTCTTTGTTTATTGCCTCCAGAGGCACATGATCCGTGTATGATAGCAAACATGTTCAGCGCATGATCAGTCACATGATCAGCGCCATTAAGTCACGTGATCACTACATGATAGTCATGTGATCAGTCCATGCTCAGTCACGGTATCAGTGCATGATCAGCCACGTGATCAGTGCATGATCTGTCACAGATTAGTGTATGATCATCCACGTGATCAGTGCACGGGCAGTCATGTGATCAGTGCATGATATAGACGTGAACAGTGCATGATCAGTCTCGTGATCAGTGCATGATAGCCACGTGATCAGTGCATGATCAGCCACGTGATCAGTGCATGATCAGCCACGTGATCAGTGCATGATCAGTCACGTGATCATGTGTGATCAGCCACGTGATCAGTGCATGATGAGCCACGTGATCAGTGCATGATCAATCACGTGATCAGTGCATGATCAGTCACGTGACCAGTACATGGTAGCTACGTGATCGTGCATGATCAGCCACGTGAGCAGTGCATGATAGCCACGTGATCAGTGCATGATCAGTCACGTGATCAGTGCATGATCAGTCACGTGATCAGTGCATGATCATTTACGTGATCAGTGCATGATCAGTCACGTGACCAGTATATGGTTGCTACGTGATCATTGCATGACAGCCACGTGATCAGTGCATGATAGCCACGTGATGTGCATGAGTTACGTGATCAGTGTATGATCAGCCACGTGATCAGTGCATGAGTGCCACGTGATCAGTGCATGATATGTCACGTGACAGTGTGTGATCAGCCACGTGATCAGTGCATGATCAGCCACGTGATCAGTGCATGATAGCCACGTGATCAGTGCATGATCAGTTACGTGAGCAGTGTATGATCAGCCACGTGATCAGTGCATGGTCAGACACGTGAACAGTGTATGATCAGCCACGTGATCAGTGCATGATATCCACGTGATCAGTGCATGATCATCACGTGATCAGTGTATGATCAGCCACGTGATCAGTGCATGCTCAGTCACGTGATCTGGGCCTGCTGAGCTGCGTGATTACTGTCTGCTCATCTGCTTGACAATTGCCAGCTGAGCTGCACGATTCCTGCCTGTCATCTGCTTGACAATTGCCAGCTGTGCTGCGTAATTCCTGCCTGATCAGCTGCTTGATTATTGCCAGCTGAGCAGCATGATTCCTCACACCTGAGTTCCATGATTATTGCCTGCTGACTGTTTGATTCGTGCCTACTCAGCTCTTTGTTTATTGCCTCCAGAGGCACATGATCAGTGTATGATAGCAAACATGATCAGCGCATGATCAGTCACATGATCAGCGCCATTAAGTCACGTGATCAGTACATGATAGTCATGTGATCAGTCCATGATCAGTCACGGTATCAGTGCATGATCAGCCACGTGATCAGTGCATGATCTGTCACGTGATCAGTGTATGATCATTCACGTGATCAGTGCATGGTAGCTACATGATCAGTGCATGATCAGCCACGTGATCAGTGCATGATAGCCACGTGATCAGTGCATGATCAGTCACGTGATCAGTGCATGATCAGTCACGTGACCAGTACATGGTAGCTACGTGATCATTGCATGATCAGCCACGTGAGCAGTGCATGATAGCCACGTGATCAGTGCATGATCAGTCACGTGATCAGTGCATGATCAGTCACGTGATCAGTGCATGATCAGCCACGTGATCAGTGCATGATCAGCCACGTGATCAGTGCATGATCAGCCACGTGATCAGTGCATGATCAGCCACGTGATCAGTGCATGATAGCCACGTGATCAGTGCATGATCAGTTACGTGAGCAGTGTATGATCAGCCACGTGATCAGTGCATGGTCAGACACGTGAACAGTGTATGATCAGCCACGTGATCAGTGCATGATATCCAAGTGATCAGTGCATGATCATCACGTGATCAGTGTATGATCAGCCACGTGAACAGTGCATGCTCAGTCACGTGATCTGGGCCTGCTGAGCTGCGTGATTACTGTCTGCTCATCTGCTTGACAATTGCCAGCTGAGCTGCACGATTCCTGCCTGCTCAGCTGCTTGATTATTGCCAGCTGAGCAGCATGATTCCTCACACCTGAGTTCCATGATTATTGCCTGCTGACTGTTTGATTCGTGCCTACTCAGCTCTTTGTTTATTGCCTCCAGAGGCACATGATCAGTGTATGATAGCAAACATGATCAGCGCATGATCAGTCACATGATCAGCGCCATTAAGTCACGTGATCACTACATGATAGTCATGTGATCAGTCCATGCTCAGTCACGGTATCAGTGCATGATCAGCCACGTGATCAGTGCATGATCTGTCACAAGATTAGTGTATGATCATCCACGTGATCAGTGCACGGGCAGTCATGTGATCAGTGCATGATATAGACGTGAACAGTGCATGATCAGTCTCGTGATCAGTGCATGATAGCCACGTGATCAGTGCATGATCAGTCACCTGATGGGTGTATGATCATTCACGTGACCTGTACATGGTAGCTACATGATCATTGCATGATCAGCCACGTGAGTAGTTCATGATAGCCACGTGATCACTGCATGATCAGTCACGTGATCAGTGCATGATCAGTCATGTGACCAGTACATGGTAGCTGCGTGATCATGGCATGATCAGCCACGTGAGCAGTGCATGATAGCCACGTGATCAGTGCATGATCAGACACGAGATCAGTGCATGATCAGTCACGTGATCAGTGCATGATCAGCCACGTGATCAGTGCATGATCAGGCACGTGATCAGTGCATGATCAGCCACGTGATCAGTGCATGATAGCCACGTGATCAGTGCATGATCAGTCACGTGATCAGTGCATGATCAGCCACGTGATCAGTGCATGATCAGCCACGTGATCAGTGCATGATCAGCCACGTGATCAGTGCATGATCAATTACGTGATCAGTGCATGATCAGTCACGTGACCAGTACATGGTAGCTACGTGATCAGTGCATGATCAGCCACGTGATCAGTGCATGATAGCCACGTGATCAGTGCATGATAGCCACGTGATCAGTGCATGATCAGTCATGTGATACGTGTGTGATCAGCCACGTGATCAGTGCATGATAGCCACGTGATCAGTGCATGATCAGTCACGTGATCAGTGCATGATCAGTCACGTGATCAGTGCATGATCATTTACGTGATCAGTGCATGATCAGTCACGTGACCAGTATATGGTTGCTACGTGATCATTGCATGATCAGCCACGTGAGCAGTGCATGATAGCCACGTGATGTGCATGATGAGTCACGTGATCAGAGTATGATCAGCCACGTGATCAGTGCATGAGTGCCACGTGATCAGTGCATGATAGTCACGTGACAGTGTGTGATCAGCCACGTGAACAGTGCATGATCAGCCACGTGATCAGTGCATGATAGCCACGTGATCAGTGCATGATCAGTTACGTGAGCAGTGTATGATCAGCCACGTGATCAGTGCATGATCAGCCACGTGATCAGTGTATGATCAGCCACGTGATCAGTGCATGATCATCACGTGAACAGTGTATGATCAGCCACGTGATCAGTGCATGATATCCAAGTGATCAGTGCATGATCATCACGTGATCAGTGTATGATCAGCCACGTGAACAGTGCATGCTCAGTCACGTGATCTGGGCCTGCTGAGCTGCGTGATTACTGTCTGCTCATCTGCTTGACAATTGCCAGCTGAGCTGCACGATTCCTGCCTGTCATCTGCTTGACAATTGCCAGCTGTGCTGCGTAATTCCTGCCTGCTCAGCTGCTTGATTATTGCCAGCTGAGCAGCATGATTCCTCACACCTGAGTTCCATGATTATTGCCTGCTGACTGTTTGATTCGTGCCTACTCAGCTCTTTGTTTATTGCCTCCAGAGGCACATGATCAGTGTATGATAGCAAACATGATCAGCGCATGATCAGTCACATGATCAGCGCCATTAAGTCACGTGATCACTACATGATAGTCATGTGATCAGTCCATGCTCAGTCACGGTATCAGTGCATGATCAGCCACGTGATCAGTGCATGATCTGTCACAAGATTAGTGTATGATCATCCACGTGATCAGTGCATGGGCAGTCATGTGATCAGTGCATGATATAGACGTGATCAGTGCATGATCAGTCTCGTGATCAGTGCATGATAGCCACGTGATCAGTGCATGATCAGTCACCTGATGGGTGTATGATCATTCACGTGACCTGTACATGGTAGCTACATGATCATTGCATGATCAGCCACGTGAGTAGTTCATGATAGCCACGTGATCAGTGCATGATCAGTCACGTGATCAGTGCATGATCAGTCATGTGACCAGTACATGGTAGCTGCGTGATCATGGCATGATCAGCCACGTGAGCAGTGCATGATAGCCACGTGATCAGTGCATGATCAGACACGAGATCAGTGCATGATCAGCCACGTGATCAGTGCATGATCAGTCACGTGATCAGTGCATGATCAGCCACGTGATCAGTGCATGATCAGTCACGTGATCAGTGCATGATAGACGTGATCAGTGCATGATCAGTCACGTGATCAGTGCATGATCAGCCACGTGATCAGTGCATGATCAGCCACGTGATCAGTGCATGATCAGCCACGTGATCAGTGCATGATCAGTCATGTGATCAGTGTGATCAGCCACGTGATCAGTGCATGATAGCCACGTGATCAGTGCATGATCAGTCACGTGATCAGTGCATGATCATCCACGTGATCAGTGCATGATCAGTCATGTGATCAGTGCATGATATAGACGTGATCAGTGCATGATCAGTCACGTGATCAGTGCATGATAGCCACGTGATCAGTGCATGATCAGTCACGTGATCAGTGCATGATCAGTCACGTGACCAGTACATGGTAGCTACGTGATCATTGCATGATCAGCCACGTGATCAGTGCATGATAGCCACGTGATCAGTGCATGATCAGTCACGTGATCAGTGCATGATCAGTCACGTGACCAGTACATGGTAGCTGCGTGATCATGCATGATCAGCCACGTGATCAGTGCATGATAGCCACGTGATCAGTGCATGATCAGTCACGTGATCAGTGCATGATCAGTCACGTGATCAGTGCATGATCAGCCACGTGATCAGTGCATGATCAGTCACGTGATCAGTGTATGATCAGCCACGTGATCAGTGCATGATAGCCACGTGATCAGTGCATGATCAGTCACGTGATCAGTGCATGATCAGTTACGTGATCAGTGCATGATCAGCCACGTGATCAGTGCATGATCAGCCACGTGATCAGTGCATGATCAATCACGTGATCAGTGCATGATCAGTCACGTGATCAGTGCATGTAGCTACGTGATCAGTGCATGATCAGCCACGTGATCAGTGCATGATAGCCACGTGATCAGTGCATGATAGCCACGTGATCAGTGCATGAGGCCACGTGATCAGTGCATGATCAGTCACGTGATACATGTGTGATCAGCCACGTGATCAGTGCATGATGAGCCACGTGATCAGTGCATGATCAATTACGTGATCAGTGCATGATCAGTCACGTGACCAGTACATGGTTGCACGTGATCGTTGCATGATCAGCCACGTGAGCAGAGCATGATAGCCACGTGATCAGTGCATGATCAGTCACGTGATCAGTACATGATCAGTCACGTGAACAGTGCATGATCATTTACGTGATCTTTGCATGATCAGTCACGTGACCAGTATATGGTTGCTACGTGATCATTCCATGACAGCCACGTGAGCAGTGCATGATAGCCACGTGATGTGTGCATGAGTTACGTGAGCAGTATGATCAGCCACGTGATCAGTGCATGAGTGCCACGTGATCAGTGCATGATATGTCACGTGACAGGTGTGTGATCAGCCACGTGAACAGTGCATGTTCAGCCACGTGATCAGTGCATGATAGCCACGTGATCAGTGCATGATCAGTTACGTGAGCAGTGTATGATCAGCCACGTGATCAGTGCATGGTCAGACACGTGAACAGTGTATGATCAGCCACGTGATCAGTGCATGATATCCAAGTGATCAGTGCATGATCATCACGTGATCAGTGTATGATCAGCCACGTGAACAGTGCATGCTCAGTCACGTGATCTGGGCCTGCTGAGCTGCGTGATTACTGTCTGCTCATCTGCTTGACAATTGCCAGCTGAGCTGCATGATTCCTGCCTGCTCAGCTGCTTGATTATTGCCAGCTGAGCAGCATGATTCCTCACACCTGAGTTCCATGATTATTGCCTGCTGACTGTTTGATTCGTGCCTACTCAGCTCTTTGTTTATTGCCTCCAGAGGCACATGATCAGTGTATGATAGCAAACATGATCAGCGCATGATCAGTCACATGATCAGCGCCATTAAGTCACGTGATCACTACATGATAGTCATGTGATCAGTCCATGCTCAGTCACGGTATCAGTGCATGATCAGCCACGTGATCAGTGCATGATCTGTCACAAGATCAGTGTATGATCATCCACGTGATCAGTGCATGGGCAGTCATGTGATCAGTGCATGATATAGACGTGAACAGTGCATGATCAGTCTCGTGATCAGTGCATGATAGCCACGTGATCAGTGCATGATCAGCCACGTGATCAGTGCATGATCAGCCACGTGATCAGTGCATGATCAGTCACGTGATCATGTGTGATCAGCCACGTGATCAGTGCATGATAGCCACGTGATCAGTGCATGATCAGTCACGTGATCAGTGCATGATCAGTCACGTGACCAGTACATGGTAGCTACGTGATCGTTGCATGATCAGCCACGTGAGCAGTGCATGATAGCCACGTGATCAGTGCATGATCAGTCACGTGATCAGTGCATGATCAGTCACGTGATCAGTGCATGATCAGCCACGTGATCAGTGCATGATCAGTCACGTGACCAGTATATGGTTGCTACGTGATCATTGCATGACGAGCCAGTGCATGATAGCCACGTGATCAGTGCATGAGTTACGTGATCAGTGTATGATCAGCCACGTGATCAGTGCATGATGCCACGTGATCAGTGCATGATAGTCACGTGACAGTGTGTGATCAGCCACGTGATCAGTGCATGATCAGCCACGTGATCAGTGCATGATAGCCACGTGATCAGTGCATGATCAGTTACGTGATCAGTGCATGATCAGCCACGTGATCAGTGCATGATCAGTCACGTGATCAGTGCATGATCAGCCACGTGATCAGTGCATGATATCCCGTGATCAGTGCATGATCATCACGTGATCAGTGCATGATCAGCCACGTGATCAGTGCATGATCAGTCACGTGATCAGTGCATGATCAGCCACGTGATCAGTGCATGATAGCCACGTGATCAGTGCATGATCAGTCACGTGATCAGTGCATGATCAGCCACGTGATCAGTGCATGATCAGCCACGTGATCAGTGCATGATCAGCCACGTGATCAGTGCATGATCAATTACGTGATCAGTGCATGATCAGTCACGTGATCAGTACATGGTAGCTACGTGATCAGTGCATGATCAGCCACGTGATCAGTGCATGATAGCCACGTGATCAGTGCATGATCAGCCACGTGATCAGTGCATGATCAGTCATGTGATCGTGTGTGATCAGCCACGTGATCAGTGCATGATAGCCACGTGATCAGTGCATGATCAGTCACGTGATCAGTGCATGATCAGTCACGTGATCAGTGCATGATCATTACGTGATCAGTGCATGATCAGTCACGTGACCAGTATATGGTTGCTACGTGATCATTCCATGACAGCCACGTGAGCAGTGCATGATAGCCACGTGATGTGTGCATGAGTTACGTGAGCAGTGTATGATCAGCCACGTGATCAGTGCATGAGTGCCACGTGATCAGTGCATGATATGTCACGTGACAGGTGTGTGATCAGCCACGTGATCAGTGCATGATCAGCCACGTGATCAGTGCATGATAGCCACGTGATCAGTGCATGATCAGTCACGTGATCAGTGTATGATCAGCCACGTGATCAGTGCATGATCAGACACGTGATCAGTGTATGATCAGCCACGTGATCAGTGCATGATCATCACGTGAACAGTGTATGATCAGCCACGTGATCAGTGCATGATATCCAAGTGATCAGTGCATGATCATCACGTGATCAGTGTATGATCAGCCACGTGAACAGTGCATGCTCAGTCACGTGATCTGGGCCTGCTGAGCTGCGTGATTACTGTCTGCTCATCTGCTTGACAATTGCCAGCTGAGCTGCACGATTCCTGCCTGTCATCTGCTTGACAATTGCCAGCTGTGCTGCGTAATTCCTGCCTGCTCAGCTGCTTGATTATTGCCAGCTGAGCAGCATGATTCCTCACACCTGAGTTCCATGATTATTGCCTGCTGACTGTTTGATTCGTGCCTACTCAGCTCTTTGTTTATTGCCTCCAGAGGCACATGATCAGTGTATGATAGCAAACATGATCAGCGCATGATCAGTCACATGATCAGCGCCATTAAGTCACGTGATCACTACATGATAGTCATGTGATCAGTCCATGCTCAGTCACGGTATCAGTGCATGATCAGCCACGTGATCAGTGCATGATCTGTCACAAGATTAGTGTATGATCATCCACGTGATCAGTGCACGGGCAGTCATGTGATCAGTGCATGATATAGACGTGAACAGTGCATGATCAGTCTCGTGATCAGTGCATGATAGCCACGTGATCAGTGCATGATCAGTCACCTGATGGGTGTATGATCATTCACGTGACCTGTACATGGTAGCTACATGATCATTGCATGATCAGCCACGTGAGTAGTTCATGATAGCCACGTGATCAGTGCATGATCAGTCACGTGATCAGTGCATGATCAGTCATGTGACCAGTACATGGTAGCTGCGTGATCATGGCATGATCAGCCACGTGAGCAGTGCATGATAGCCACGTGATCAGTGCATGATCAGACACGTGATCAGTGCATGATCAGCCACGTGATCAGTGCATGATCAGTCACGTGATCAGTGCATGATCAGCCACGTGATCAGTGCATGATCAGTCACGTGATCAGTGCATGATATAGACGTGATCAGTGCATGATCAGTCACGTGATCAGTGCATGATCAGCCACGTGATCAGTGCATGATCAGCCACGTGATCAGTGCATGATCAGCCACGTGATCAGTGCATGATCAGTCACGTGATCAGTGCATGATCAGCCACGTGATCAGTGCATGATAGCCACGTGATCAGTGCATGATCAGTCACGTGATCAGTGCATGATCATCCACGTGATCAGTGCATGGCAGTCATGTGATCAGTGCATGATATAGACGTGATCAGTGCATGATCAGTCACGTGATCAGTGCATGATAGCCACGTGATCAGTGCATGATCAGTCACGTGATCAGTGCATGATCAGTCACGTGATCAGTACATGGTAGCTACGTGATCAGTGCATGATCAGCCACGTGATCAGTGCATGATAGCCACGTGATCAGTGCATGATCAGTCACGTGATCAGTGCATGATCAGTCACGTGACCAGTACATGGTAGCTGCGTGATCATGCATGATCAGCCACGTGAGCAGTGCATGATAGCCACGTGATCAGTGCATGATCAGTCACGTGATCAGTGCATGATCAGTCACGTGATCAGTGCATGATCAGCCACGTGATCAGTGCATGATCAGTCACGTGATCAGTGTATGTCAGCCACGTGATCAGTGCATGATAGCCACGTGATCAGTGCATGATCAGTCACGTGATCAGTGCATGATCAGTTACGTGATCAGTGCATGATCAGCCACGTGATCAGTGCATGATCAGCCACGTGATCAGTGCATGATCATCACGTGATCAGTGCATGATCAGTCACGTGATCAGTGCATGATAGCCACGTGATCAGTGCATGATCAGCCACGTGATCAGTGCATGATAGCCACGTGATCAGTGCATGATAGCCACGTGATCAGTGCATGAGGCCACGTGATCAGTGCATGATCAGTCACGTGATACATGTGTGATCAGCCACGTGATCAGTGCATGATGAGCCACGTGATCAGTGCATGATCAATTACGTGATCAGTGCATGATCAGTCACGTGACCAGTACATGGTTGATCGATTGCATGATCAGCCACGTGAGCAGTGCATGATAGCCACGTGATCAGTGCATGATCAGTCACGTGATCAGTACATGATCAGTCACGTGAACAGTGCATGATCATTTACGTGATCTTTGCATGATCAGTCACGTGACCAGTATATGGTTGCTACGTGATCATTCCATGACGAGCCACGTGAGCAGTGCATGATAGCCACGTGATGTGTGCATGAGTTACGTGAGCAGAGTATGATCAGCCACGTGATCAGTGCATGAGTGCCACGTGATCAGTGCATGATATGTCACGTGACAGGTGTGTGATCAGCCACGTGAACAGTGCATGTTCAGCCACGTGATCAGTGCATGATAGCCACGTGATCAGTGCATGATCAGTTACGTGAGCAGTGTATGATCAGCCACGTGATCAGTGCATGGTCAGACACGTGAACAGTGTATGATCAGCCACGTGATCAGTGCATGATATCCAAGTGATCAGTGCATGATCATCACGTGATCAGTGTATGATCAGCCACGTGAACAGTGCATGCTCAGTCACGTGATCTGGGCCTGCTGAGCTGCGTGATTACTGTCTGCTCATCTGCTTGACAATTGCCAGCTGAGCTGCATGATTCCTGCCTGCTCAGCTGCTTGATTATTGCCAGCTGAGCAGCATGATTCCTCACACCTGAGTTCCATGATTATTGCCTGCTGACTGTTTGATTCGTGCCTACTCAGCTCTTTGTTTATTGCCTCCAGAGGCACATGATCAGTGTATGATAGCAAACATGATCAGTGCATGATCAGTCACATGATCAGCGCCATTAAGTCACGTGATCACTACATGATAGTCATGTGATCAGTCCATGCTCAGTCACGGTATCAGTGCATGATCAGCCACGTGATCAGTGCATGATCTGTCACATGATTAGTGTATGATCATCCACGTGATCAGTGCATGGGCAGTCATGTGATCAGTGCATGATATAGACGTGACAGTGCATGATCAGTCACGTGATCAGTGCATGATAGCCACGTGATCAGTGCATGATCAGCCACGTGATCAGTGCATGAGAGCCACGTGATCAGTGCATGATCAGTCACGTGATACATGTGTGATCAGCCACGTGATCAGTGCATGATGAGCCACGTGATCAGTGCATGATCAATTACGTGATCAGTGCATGATCAGTCACGTGACCAGTACATGGTTGCTACGTGATCGTTGCATGATCAGCCACGTGAGCAGTGCATGATAGCCACGTGATCAGTGCATGATCAGTCACGTGATCAGTGCATGATCAGTCACGTGAACAGTGCATGATCATTTACGTGATCAGTGCATGATCAGTCACGTGACCAGTATATGGTTGCTACGTGATCATTCCATGACGAGCCACGTGAGCAGTGCATGATAGCCACGTGATGTGTGCATGAGTTACGTGAGCAGAGTATGATCAGCCACGTGATCAGTGCATGAGTGCCACGTGATCAGTGCATGATATGTCACGTGACAGGTGTGTGATCAGCCACGTGAACAGTGCATGTTCAGCCACGTGATCAGTGCATGATAGCCACGTGATCAGTGCATGATCAGTTACGTGAGCAGTGTATGATCAGCCACGTGATCAGTGCATGGTCAGACACGTGAACAGTGTATGATCAGCCACGTGATCAGTGCATGATATCCAAGTGATCAGTGCATGATCATCACGTGATCAGTGTATGATCAGCCACGTGAACAGTGCATGCTCAGTCACGTGATCTGGGCCTGCTGAGCTGCGTGATTACTGTCTGCTCATCTGCTTGACAATTGCCAGCTGAGCTGCACGATTCCTGCCTGTCATCTGCTTGACAATTGCCAGCTGTGCTGCGTAATTCCTGCCTGCTCAGCTGCTTGATTATTGCCAGCTGAGCAGCATGATTCCTCACACCTGAGTTCCATGATTATTGCCTGCTGACTGTTTGATTCGTGCCTACTCAGCTCTTTGTTTATTGCCTCCAGAGGCACATGATCAGTGTATGATAGCAAACATGATCAGTGCATGATCAGTCACATGATCAGCGCCATTAAGTCACGTGATCACTACATGATAGTCATGTGATCAGTCCATGCTCAGTCACGGTATCAGTGCATGATCAGCCACGTGATCAGTGCATGATCTGTCACAAGATCAGTGTATGATCATCCACGTGATCAGTGCATGGGCAGTCATGTGATCAGTGCATGATATAGACGTGATCAGTGCATGATCAGTCTCGTGATCAGTGCATGATAGCCACGTGATCAGTGCATGATCAGCCACGTGATCAGTGCATGATCAGCCACGTGATCAGTGCATGATCAGTCACGTGATCATGTGTGATCAGCCACGTGATCAGTGCATGATGAGCCACGTGATCAGTGCATGATCAATCACGTGATCAGTGCATGATCAGTCACGTGACCAGTACATGGTTGCTACGTGATCGTGCATGATCAGCCACGTGAGCAGTGCATGATAGCCACGTGATCAGTGCATGATCAGTCACGTGATCAGTGCATGATCAGTCACGTGATCAGTGCATGATCATTTACGTGATCAGTGCATGATCAGTCACGTGACCAGTATATGGTAGCTACGTGATCATTCCATGACGAGCCACGTGAGCAGTGCATGATAGCCACGTGATGTGTGCATGAGTTACGTGAGCAGAGTATGATCAGCCACGTGATCAGTGCATGAGTGCCACGTGATCAGTGCATGATATGTCACGTGACAGGTGTGTGATCAGCCACGTGAACAGTGCATGTTCAGCCACGTGATCAGTGCATGATAGCCACGTGATCAGTGCATGATCAGTTACGTGAGCAGTGTATGATCAGCCACGTGATCAGTGCATGGTCAGACACGTGAACAGTGTATGATCAGCCACGTGATCAGTGCATGATATCCAAGTGATCAGTGCATGATCATCACGTGATCAGTGTATGATCAGCCACGTGAACAGTGCATGCTCAGTCACGTGATCTGGGCCTGCTGAGCTGCGTGATTACTGTCTGCTCATCTGCTTGACAATTGCCAGCTGAGCTGCACGATTCCTGCCTGTCATCTGCTTGACAATTGCCAGCTGTGCTGCATAATTCCTGCCTGCTCAGCTGCTTGATTATTGCCAGCTGAGCAGCATGATTCCTCACACCTGAGTTCCATGATTATTGCCTGCTGACTGTTTGATTCGTGCCTACTCAGCTCTTTGTTTATTGCCTCCAGAGGCACATGATCAGTGTATGATAGCAAACATGATCAGCGCATGATCAGTCACATGATCAGCGCCATTAAGTCACGTGATCACTACATGATAGTCATGTGATCAGTCCATGCTCAGTCACGGTATCAGTGCATGATCAGCCACGTGATCAGTGCATGATCTGTCACAAGATTAGTGTATGATCATCCACGTGATCAGTGCATGGGCAGTCATGTGATCAGTGCATGATATAGACGTGATCAGTGCATGATCAGTCTCGTGATCAGTGCATGATAGCCACGTGATCAGTGCATGATCAGTCACGTGATCAGTGCATGATCAGCCACGTGATCAGTGCATGATCAGTCACGTGATCATGTGTGATCAGCCACGTGATCAGTGCATGATCAGCCACGTGATCAGTGCATGATCAGTCACGTGATCAGTGCATGATCAGTCACGTGACCAGTGCATGATAGCCACGTGATCAGTGCATGATCAGTCACGTGATCAGTGCATGATCAGTCACGTGATCAGTGCATGATAGCTACATGATCAGTGCATGATCAGCCACGTGATCAGTGCATGATAGCCACGTGATCAGTGCATGATCAGTCACGTGATCAGTGCATGATCAGTCACGTGATCAGTACATGATAGCTGCGTGATCATGCATGATCAGCCACGTGATCAGTGCATGATAGCCACGTGATCAGTGCATGATCAGCCACGTGATCAGTGCATGATCAGTCACGTGATCAGTGCATGATCAGCCACGTGATCAGTGCATGATCAGCCACGTGATCAGTGCATGATCAGCCACGTGATCAGTGCATGATAGCCACGTGATCAGTGCATGATCAGTCACGTGATCAGTGCATGATCAGTTACGTGATCAGTGCATGATCAGCCACGTGATCAGTGCATGATCAGCCACGTGATCAGTGCATGATCAATACGTGATCAGTGCATGATCAGTCACGTGATCAGTGCATGTAGCTACGTGATCAGTGCATGATCAGCCACGTGATCAGTGCATGATAGCCACGTGATCAGTGCATGATAGCCACGTGATCAGTGCATGAGGCCACGTGATCAGTGCATGATCAGTCACGTGATACATGTGTGATCAGCCACGTGATCAGTGCATGATGAGCCACGTGATCAGTGCATGATCAATTACGTGATCAGTGCATGATCAGTCACGTGACCAGTACATGGTTGCTACGTGATCGTTGCATGATCAGCCACGTGAGCAGTGCATGATAGCCACGTGATCAGTGCATGATCAGTCACGTGATCAGTGCATGATCAGTCACGTGAACAGTGCATGATCATTTACGTGATCTTTGCATGATCAGTCACGTACCAGTATATGGTTGCTACGTGATCATTCCATGACGAGCCACGTGAGCAGTGCATGATAGCCACGTGATGTGTGCATGAGTTACGTGAGCAGAGTATGATCAGCCACGTGATCAGTGCATGAGTGCCACGTGATCAGTGCATGATATGTCACGTGACAGGTGTGTGATCAGCCACGTGAACAGTGCATGTTCAGCCACGTGATCAGTGCATGATAGCCACGTGATCAGTGCATGATCAGTTACGTGAGCAGTGTATGATCAGCCACGTGATCAGTGCATGGTCAGACACGTGATCAGTGCATGATCAGCCACGTGATCAGTGCATGATATCCAAGTGATCAGTGCATGATCATCACGTGATCAGTGTATGATCAGCCACGTGAACAGTGCATGCTCAGTCACGTGATCTGGGCCTGCTGAGCTGCGTGATTACTGTCTGCTCATCTGCTTGACAATTGCCAGCTGAGCTGCATGATTCCTGCCTGCTCAGCTGCTTGATTATTGCCAGCTGAGCAGCATGATTCCTCACACCTGAGTTCCATGATTATTGCCTGCTGACTGTTTGATTCGTGCCTACTCAGCTCTTTGTTTATTGCCTCCAGAGGCACATGATCAGTGTATGATAGCAAACATGATCAGCGCATGATCAGTCACATGATCAGCGCCATTAAGTCACGTGATCACTACATGATAGTCATGTGATCAGTCCATGCTCAGTCACGGTATCAGTGCATGATCAGCCACGTGATCAGTGCATGATCTGTCACAAGATTAGTGTATGATCATCCACGTGATCAGTGCATGGGCAGTCATGTGATCAGTGCATGATATAGACGTGATCAGTGCATGATCAGTCTCGTGATCAGTGCATGATAGCCACGTGATCAGTGCATGATCAGCCACGTGATCAGTGCATGATCAGCCACGTGATCAGTGCATGATCAGTCACGTGATCATGTGTGATCAGCCACGTGATCAGTGCATGATGAGCCACGTGATCAGTGCATGATCAATTACGTGATCAGTGCATGATCAGTCACGTGACCAGTACATGGTTGCTACGTGATCGTTGCATGATCAGCCACGTGAGCAGTGCATGATAGCCACGTGATCAGTGCATGATCAGTCACGTGATCAGTGCATGATCAGTCACGTGATCAGTGCATGATCATTTACGTGATCAGTGCATGATCAGTCACGTGACCAGTATATGGTTGCTACGTGATCATTCCATGACAGCCACGTGATCAGTGCATGATAGCCACGTGATGTGTGCATGAGTTACGTGAGCAGAGTATGATCAGCCACGTGATCAGTGCATGAGTGCCACGTGATCAGTGCATGATATGTCACGTGACAGGTGTGTGATCAGCCACGTGAACAGTGCATGTTCAGCCACGTGATCAGTGCATGATAGCCACGTGATCAGTGCATGATCAGTTACGTGAGCAGTGTATGATCAGCCACGTGATCAGTGCATGGTCAGACACGTGAACAGTGTATGATCAGCCACGTGATCAGTGCATGATATCCAAGTGATCAGTGCATGATCATCACGTGATCAGTGTATGATCAGCCACGTGAACAGTGCATGCTCAGTCACGTGATCTGGGCCTGCTGAGCTGCGTGATTACTGTCTGCTCATCTGCTTGACAATTGCCAGCTGAGCTGCACGATTCCTGCCTGTCATCTGCTTGACAATTGCCAGCTGTGCTGCGTAATTCCTGCCTGCTCAGCTGCTTGATTATTGCCAGCTGAGCAGCATGATTCCTCACACCTGAGTTCCATGATTATTGCCTGCTGACTGTTTGATTCGTGCCTACTCAGCTCTTTGTTTATTGCCTCCAGAGGCACATGATCAGTGTATGATAGCAAACATGATCAGCGCATGATCAGTCACATGATCAGCGCCATTAAGTCACGTGATCACTACATGATAGTCATGTGATCAGTCCATGCTCAGTCACGGTATCAGTGCATGATCAGCCACGTGATCAGTGCATGATCTGTCACATGATTAGTGTATGATCATCCACGTGATCAGTGCATGGGCAGTCATGTGATCAGTGCATGATATAGACGTGATCAGTGCATGATCAGTCACGTGATCAGTGCATGATAGCCACGTGATCAGTGCATGATCAGCCACGTGATCAGTGCATGATCAGCCACGTGATCAGTGCATGATCAGTCACGTGATCATGTGTGATCAGCCACGTGATCAGTGCATGATGAGCCACGTGATCAGTGCATGATCAATTACGTGATCAGTGCATGATCAGTCACGTGACCAGTACATGGTTGCTACGTGATCGTTGCATGATCAGCCACGTGAGCAGTGCATGATAGCCACGTGATCAGTGCATGATCAGTCACGTGATCAGTGCATGATCAGTCACGTGATCAGTGCATGATCATTTACGTGATCAGTGCATGATCAGTCACGTGACCAGTATATGGTAGCTACGTGATCATTCCATGACAGCCACGTGAGCAGTGCATGATAGCCACGTGATGTGTGCATGAGTTACGTGATCAGAGTATGATCAGCCACGTGATCAGTGCATGAGTGCCACGTGATCAGTGCATGATATGTCACGTGACAGTGTGTGATCAGCCACGTGAACAGTGCATGTTCAGCCACGTGATCAGTGCATGATAGCCACGTGATCAGTGCATGATCAGTTACGTGAGCAGTGTATGATCAGCCACGTGATCAGTGCATGGTCAGACACGTGAACAGTGTATGATCAGCCACGTGATCAGTGCATGATATCCAGTGATCAGTGCATGATCATCACGTGATCAGTGTATGATCAGCCACGTGAACAGTGCATGCTCAGTCACGTGATCTGGGCCTGCTGAGCTGCGTGATTACTGTCTGCTCATCTGCTTGACAATTGCCAGCTGAGCTGCACGATTCCTGCCTGTCATCTGCTTGACAATTGCCAGCTGTGCTGCGTAATTCCTGCCTGCTCAGCTGCTTGATTATTGCCAGCTGAGCAGCATGATTCCTCACCTGAGTTCCATGATTATTGCCTGCTGACTGTTTGATTCGTGCCTACTCAGCTCTTTGTTTATTGCCTCCAGAGGCACATGATCAGTGTATGATAGCAAACATGATCAGTGCATGATCAGTCACATGATCAGCGCCATTAAGTCACGTGATCACTACATGATAGTCATGTGATCAGTCCATGCTCAGTCACGGTATCAGTGCATGATCAGCCACGTGATCAGTGCATGATCTGTCACATGATCAGTGTATGATCATCCACGTGATCAGTGCATGGGCAGTCATGTGATCAGTGCATGATATAGACGTGATCAGTGCATGATCAGTCACGTGATCAGTGCATGATAGCCACGTGATCAGTGCATGATCAGCCACGTGATCAGTGCATGAGAGCCACGTGATCAGTGCATGATCAGTCACGTGATACATGTGTGATCAGCCACGTGATCAGTGCATGATGAGCCACGTGATCAGTGCATGATCAATTACGTGATCAGTGCATGATCAGTCACGTGACCAGTACATGGTTGCTACGTGATCGTTGCATGATCAGCCACGTGAGCAGTGCATGATAGCCACGTGATCAGTGCATGATCAGTCACGTGATCAGTGCATGATCAGTCACGTGAACAGTGCATGATCATTTACGTGATCAGTGCATGATCAGTCACGTGACCAGTATATGGTTGCTACGTGATCATTCCATGACGAGCCACGTGAGCAGTGCATGATAGCCACGTGATGTGTGCATGAGTTACGTGAGCAGAGTATGATCAGCCACGTGATCAGTGCATGAGTGCCACGTGATCAGTGCATGATATGTCACGTGACAGGTGTGTGATCAGCCACGTGAACAGTGCATGTTCAGCCACGTGATCAGTGCATGATAGCCACGTGATCAGTGCATGATCAGTTACGTGAGCAGTGTATGATCAGCCACGTGATCAGTGCATGGTCAGACACGTGAACAGTGTATGATCAGCCACGTGATCAGTGCATGATATCCAAGTGATCAGTGCATGATCATCACGTGATCAGTGTATGATCAGCCACGTGAACAGTGCATGCTCAGTCACGTGATCTGGGCCTGCTGAGCTGCGTGATTACTGTCTGCTCATCTGCTTGACAATTGCCAGCTGAGCTGCACGATTCCTGCCTGTCATCTGCTTGACAATTGCCAGCTGTGCTGCGTAATTCCTGCCTGCTCAGCTGCTTGATTATTGCCAGCTGAGCAGCATGATTCCTCACACCTGAGTTCCATGATTATTGCCTGCTGACTGTTTGATTCGTGCCTACTCAGCTCTTTGTTTATTGCCTCCAGAGGCACATGATCAGTGTATGATAGCAAACATGATCAGCGCATGATCAGTCACATGATCAGCGCCATTAAGTCACGTGATCACTACATGATAGTCATGTGATCAGTCCATGCTCAGTCACGGTATCAGTGCATGATCAGCCACGTGATCAGTGCATGATCTGTCACATGATTAGTGTATGATCATCCACGTGATCAGTGCATGGGCAGTCATGTGATCAGTGCATGATATAGACGTGATCAGTGCATGATCAGTCTCGTGATCAGTGCATGATAGCCACGTGATCAGTGCATGATCAGTCACCTGATGGGTGTATGATCATTCACGTGACCTGTACATGGTAGCTACATGATCATTGCATGATCAGCCACGTGAGTAGTGCATGATAGCCACGTGATCACTGCATGATCAGTCACGTGATCAGTGCATGATCAGTCATGTGACCAGTACATGGTAGCTGCGTGATCATGGCATGATCAGCCACGTGAGCAGTGCATGATAGCCACGTGATCAGTGCATGATCAGTCACGATCAGTGCATGATCAGTCACGTGATCAGTGCATGATCAGCCACGTGATCAGTGCATGATCAGTCACGTGATCAGTGTATGATCAGCCACGTGATCAGTGCATGATCAGCCACGTGATCAGTGCATGATAGCCACGTGATCAGTGCATGATCAGTTACGTGATCAGTGTATGATCAGCCACGTGATCAGTGCATGATCAGACACGTGATCAGTGCATGATCAGCCACGTGATCAGTGCATGATATCCACGTGATCAGTGCATGATCATCACGTGATCAGTGCATGATCAGCCACGTGATCAGTGCATGATCAGTCACGTGATCAGTGCCTGCTGAGCTGCGTGATTAGTGTCTGCTCATCTGCTTGACAATTGCCAGCTGAGCTGCACGATTCCTGCCTGATCAGCTGCTTGATTATTGCCAGCTGAGCAGCATGATTCCTCACAGCTGAGTTCCATGATTATTGCCTGCTGACTGTTTGATTCGTGCCTACTCAGCTCTTTGTTTATTGCCTCCAGAGGCACATGATCAGTGTATGATAGCAAACATGATCAGTGCATGATCAGTCACATGATCAGTGCCATTAAGTCACGTGATCAGTGCATGATAGTCATGTGATCAGTCCATGCTCAGTCACGTATCAGTGCATGATCAGCCACGTGATCAGTGCATGATCTGTCACGTGATTAGTGTATGATCATCCACGTGATCAGTGCATGGGCAGTCATGTGATCAGTGCATGATATAGACGTGATCAGTGCATGATCAGTCACGTGATCAGTGCATGATAGCCACGTGATCAGTGCATGATCAGTCACCTGATGGGTGTATGATCATTCACGTGACCTGTACATGGTAGCTACATGATCATTGCATGATCAGCCACGTGAGTAGTGCATGATAGCCACGTGATCAGTGCATGATCAGTCACGTGATCAGTGCATGATCAGTCATGTGACCAGTACATGTAGCTGCGTGATCATGCATGATCAGCCACGTGATCAGTGCATGATAGCCACGTGATCAGTGCATGATCAGTCACGTGATCAGTGCATGATCAGTCACGTGATCAGTGCATGATCAGCCACGTGATCAGTGCATGATCAGGCACGTGATCAGTGCATGATCAGCCACGTGATCAGTGCATGATAGCCACGTGATCAGTGCATGATCAGTCACGTGATCAGTGCATGATCAGCCACGTGATCAGTGCATGATCAGCCACGTGATCAGTGCATGATCAGCCACGTGATCAGTGCATGATCAATTACGTGATCAGTGCATGATCAGTCACGTGATCAGTACATGGTAGCCACGTGATCAGTGCATGATCAGCCACGTGATCAGTGCATGATAGCCACGTGATCAGTGCATGATCAGCCACGTGATCAGTGCATGATCAGTCACGTGATACGTGTGTGATCAGCCACGTGATCAGTGCATGATAGCCACGTGATCAGTGCATGATCAGTCACGTGATCAGTGCATGATCAGTCACGTGAACAGTGCATGATCATTTACGTGATCAGTGCATGATCAGTCACGTGACCAGTATATGGTAGCTACGTGATCATTCCATGACGAGCCACGTGAGCAGTGCATGATAGCCACGTGATGTGTGCATGAGTTACGTGAGCAGAGTATGATCAGCCACGTGATCAGTGCATGAGTGCCACGTGATCAGTGCATGATATGTCACGTGACAGGTGTGTGATCAGCCACGTGAACAGTGCATGTTCAGCCACGTGATCAGTGCATGATAGCCACGTGATCAGTGCATGATCAGTTACGTGAGCAGTGTATGATCAGCCACGTGATCAGTGCATGGTCAGACACGTGAACAGTGTATGATCAGCCACGTGATCAGTGCATGATATCCAAGTGATCAGTGCATGATCATCACGTGATCAGTGTATGATCAGCCACGTGAACAGTGCATGCTCAGTCACGTGATCTGGGCCTGCTGAGCTGCGTGATTACTGTCTGCTCATCTGCTTGACAATTGCCAGCTGAGCTGCACGATTCCTGCCTGTCATCTGCTTGACAATTGCCAGCTGTGCTGCGTAATTCCTGCCTGCTCAGCTGCTTGATTATTGCCAGCTGAGCAGCATGATTCCTCACACCTGAGTTCCATGATTATTGCCTGCTGACTGTTTGATTCGTGCCTACTCAGCTCTTTGTTTATTGCCTCCAGAGGCACATGATCAGTGTATGATAGCAAACATGATCAGTGCATGATCAGTCACATGATCAGCGCCATTAAGTCACGTGATCACTACATGATAGTCATGTGATCAGTCCATGCTCAGTCACGGTATCAGTGCATGATCAGCCACGTGATCAGTGCATGATCTGTCACATGATTAGTGTATGATCATCCACGTGATCAGTGCATGGGCAGTCATGTGATCAGTGCATGATATAGACGTGATCAGTGCATGATCAGTCACGTGATCAGTGCATGATAGCCACGTGATCAGTGCATGATCAGCCACGTGATCAGTGCATGATCAGCCACGTGATCAGTGCATGATCAGTCACGTGATACATGTGTGATCAGCCACGTGATCAGTGCATGATGAGCCACGTGATCAGTGCATGATCAATTACGTGATCAGTGCATGATCAGTCACGTGACCAGTACATGGTTGCTACGTGATCGTTGCATGATCAGCCACGTGAGCAGTGCATGATAGCCACGTGATCAGTGCATGATCAGTCACGTGATCAGTACATGATCAGTCACGTGAACAGTGCATGATCATTTACGTGATCAGTGCATGATCAGTCACGTGACCAGTATATGGTTGCTACGTGATCATTCCATGACGAGCCACGTGAGCAGTGCATGATAGCCACGTGATGTGTGCATGAGTTACGTGAGCAGAGTATGATCAGCCACGTGATCAGTGCATGAGTGCCACGTGATCAGTGCATGATATGTCACGTGACAGGTGTGTGATCAGCCACGTGAACAGTGCATGTTCAGCCACGTGATCAGTGCATGATAGCCACGTGATCAGTGCATGATCAGTTACGTGAGCAGTGTATGATCAGCCACGTGATCAGTGCATGGTCAGACACGTGAACAGTGTATGATCAGCCACGTGATCAGTGCATGATATCCAAGTGATCAGTGCATGATCATCACGTGATCAGTGTATGATCAGCCACGTGAACAGTGCATGCTCAGTCACGTGATCTGGGCCTGCTGAGCTGCGTGATTACTGTCTGCTCATCTGCTTGACAATTGCCAGCTGAGCTGCACGATTCCTGCCTGTCATCTGCTTGACAATTGCCAGCTGTGCTGCGTAATTCCTGCCTGCTCAGCTGCTTGATTATTGCCAGCTGAGCAGCATGATTCCTCACACCTGAGTTCCATGATTATTGCCTGCTGACTGTTTGATTCGTGCCTACTCAGCTCTTTGTTTATTGCCTCCAGAGGCACATGATCAGTGTATGATAGCAAACATGATCAGCGCATGATCAGTCACATGATCAGCGCCATTAAGTCACGTGATCACTACATGATAGTCATGTGATCAGTCCATGCTCAGTCACGGTATCAGTGCATGATCAGCCACGTGATCAGTGCATGATCTGTCACAAGATTAGTGTATGATCATCCACGTGATCAGTGCATGGGCAGTCATGTGATCAGTGCATGATATAGACGTGAACAGTGCATGATCAGTCTCGTGATCAGTGCATGATAGCCACGTGATCAGTGCATGATCAGTCACCTGATGGGTGTATGATCATTCACGTGACCTGTACATGGTAGCTACATGATCATTGCATGATCAGCCACGTGAGTAGTGCATGATAGCCACGTGATCACTGCATGATCAGTCACGTGATCAGTGCATGATCAGTCATGTGACCAGTACATGGTAGCTGCGTGATCATGGCATGATCAGCCACGTGAGCAGTGCATGATAGCCACGTGATCAGTGCATGATCAGACACGTGATCAGTGCATGATCAGTCACGTGATCAGTGCATGATCAGCCACGTGATCAGTGCATGATCAGGCACGTGATCAGTGTATGTCAGCCAAGTGATCAGTGCATGATAGCCACGTGATCAGTGCATGATCAGTCACGTGATCAGTGCATGATCAGTTACGTGATCAGTGCATGATCAGCCACGTGATCAGTGCATGATCAGCCACGTGATCAGTGCATGATCAATTACGTGATCAGTGCATGATCAGTCACGTGATCAGTACATGATAGCTACGTGATCAGTGCATGATCAGCCACGTGATCAGTGCATGATAGCCACGTGATCAGTGCATGATAGCCACGTGATCAGTGCATGAGGCCACGTGATCAGTGCATGATCAGTCACGTGATACATGTGTGATCAGCCACGTGATCAGTGCATGATGAGCCACGTGATCAGTGCATGATCAATTACGTGATCAGTGCATGATCAGTCACGTGACCAGTACATGGTTGCTACGTGATCGTGCATGATCAGCCACGTGAGCAGAGCATGATAGCCACGTGATCAGTGCATGATCAGTCACGTGATCAGTACATGATCAGTCACGTGAACAGTGCATGATCATTTACGTGATCTTTGCATGATCAGTCACGTGACCAGTATATGGTTGCTACGTGATCATTCCATGACGAGCCACGTGAGCAGTGCATGATAGCCACGTGATGTGTGCATGAGTTACGTGAGCAGAGTATGATCAGCCACGTGATCAGTGCATGAGTGCCACGTGATCAGTGCATGATATGTCACGTGACAGGTGTGTGATCAGCCACGTGAACAGTGCATGTTCAGCCACGTGATCAGTGCATGATAGCCACGTGATCAGTGCATGATCAGTTACGTGAGCAGTGTATGATCAGCCACGTGATCAGTGCATGGTCAGACACGTGAACAGTGTATGATCAGCCACGTGATCAGTGCATGATATCCAAGTGATCAGTGCATGATCATCACGTGATCAGTGTATGATCAGCCACGTGAACAGTGCATGCTCAGTCACGTGATCTGGGCCTGCTGAGCTGCGTGATTACTGTCTGCTCATCTGCTTGACAATTGCCAGCTGAGCTGCACGATTCCTGCCTGTCATCTGCTTGACAATTGCCAGCTGTGCTGCGTAATTCCTGCCTGCTCAGCTGCTTGATTATTGCCAGCTGAGCAGCATGATTCCTCACACCTGAGTTCCATGATTATTGCCTGCTGACTGTTTGATTCGTGCCTACTCAGCTCTTTGTTTATTGCCTCCAGAGGCACATGATCAGTGTATGATAGCAAACATGATCAGCGCATGATCAGTCACATGATCAGCGCCATTAAGTCACGTGATCACTACATGATAGTCATGTGATCAGTCCATGCTCAGTCACGGTATCAGTGCATGATCAGCCACGTGATCAGTGCATGATCTGTCACAAGATTAGTGTATGATCATCCACGTGATCAGTGCATGGGCAGTCATGTGATCAGTGCATGATATAGACGTGAACAGTGCATGATCAGTCTCGTGATCAGTGCATGATAGCCACGTGATCAGTGCATGATCAGTCACCTGATGGGTGTATGATCATTCACGTGACCTGTACATGGTAGCTACATGATCATTGCATGATCAGCCACGTGAGTAGTGCATGATAGCCACGTGATCACTGCATGATCAGTCACGTGATCAGTGCATGATCAGTCATGTGACCAGTACATGGTAGCTGCGTGATCATGGCATGATCAGCCACGTGAGCAGTGCATGATAGCCACGTGATCAGTGCATGATCAGACACGTGATCAGTGCATGATCAGTCACGTGATCAGTGCATGATCAGCCACGTGATCAGTGCATGATCAGGCACGTGATCAGTGTATGTCAGCCACGTGATCAGTGCATGATCAGCCACGTGATCAGTGCATGATAGCCACGTGATCAGTGCATGATCAGTTACGTGATCAGTGTATGATCAGCCACGTGATCAGTGCATGATCAGACACGTGATCAGTGCATGATCAGCCACGTGATCAGTGCATGATATCCACGTGATCAGTGCATGATCATCACGTGATCAGTGCATGATCAGCCACGTGAACAGTGCATGCTCAGTCACGTGATCAGGGCCTGCTGAGCTGCGTGATTACTGTCTGCTCATCTGCTTGACAATTGCCAGCTGAGCTGCACGATTCCTGCCTGATCAGCTGCTTGATTATTGCCAGCTGAGCAGCATGATTCCTCACACCTGAGTTCCATGATTATTGCCTGCTGACTGTTTGATTCGTGCCTACTCAGCTCTTTGTTTATTGCCTCCAGAGGCACATGATCAGTGTATGATAGCAAACATGATCAGTGCATGATCAGTCACATGATCAGTGCCATTAAGTCACGTGATCACATGATAGTCATGTGATCAGTCCATGCTCAGTCACGGTATCAGTGCATGATCAGCCACGTGATCAGTGCATGATCTGTCACATGATTAGTGTATGATCATCCACGTGATCAGTGCATGGGCAGTCATGTGATCAGTGCATGATATAGACGTGATCAGTGCATGATCAGTCACGTGATCAGTGCATGATAGCCACGTGATCAGTGCATGATCAGTCACCTGATGGGTGTATGATCATTCACGTGACCTGTACATGGTAGCTACATGATCATTGCATGATCAGCCACGTGAGTAGTGCATGATAGCCACGTGATCAGTGCATGATCAGTCACGTGATCAGTGCATGATCAGTCATGTGACCAGTACATGTAGCTGCGTGATCATGCATGATCAGCCACGTGATCAGTGCATGATAGCCACGTGATCAGTGCATGATCAGTCACGTGATCAGTGCATGATCAGTCACGTGATCAGTGCATGATCAGCCACGTGATCAGTGCATGATCAGCCACGTGATCAGTGCATGATCAGCCACGTGATCAGTGCATGATAGCCACGTGATCAGTGCATGATCAGTCACGTGATCAGTGCATGATCAGCACGTGATCAGTGCATGATCAGCCACGTGATCAGTGCATGATCAGCCACGTGATCAGTGCATGATCAATTACGTGATCAGTGCATGATCAGTCACGTGACCAGTACATGATAGCTACGTGATCAGTGCATGATCAGCCACGTGATCAGTGCATGATAGCCACGTGATCAGTGCATGATCAGCCACGTGATCAGTGCATGATCAGTCATGTGATACGTGTGTGATCAGCCACGTGATCAGTGCATGATAGCCACGTGATCAGTGCATGATCAGTCACGTGATCAGTGCATGATCAGTCACGTGATCAGTGCATGATCACGTGATCAGTGCATGATCAGTCACGTGACCAGTATATGGTTGCTACGTGATCATTCCATGACGAGCCACGTGAGCAGTGCATGATAGCCACGTGATGTGTGCATGAGTTACGTGAGCAGAGTATGATCAGCCACGTGATCAGTGCATGAGTGCCACGTGATCAGTGCATGATATGTCACGTGACAGGTGTGTGATCAGCCACGTGAACAGTGCATGTTCAGCCACGTGATCAGTGCATGATAGCCACGTGATCAGTGCATGATCAGTTACGTGAGCAGTGTATGATCAGCCACGTGATCAGTGCATGGTCAGACACGTGAACAGTGTATGATCAGCCACGTGATCAGTGCATGATATCCAAGTGATCAGTGCATGATCATCACGTGATCAGTGTATGATCAGCCACGTGAACAGTGCATGCTCAGTCACGTGATCTGGGCCTGCTGAGCTGCGTGATTACTGTCTGCTCATCTGCTTGACAATTGCCAGCTGAGCTGCACGATTCCTGCCTGTCATCTGCTTGACAATTGCCAGCTGTGCTGCGTAATTCCTGCCTGCTCAGCTGCTTGATTATTGCCAGCTGAGCAGCATGATTCCTCACACCTGAGTTCCATGATTATTGCCTGCTGACTGTTTGATTCGTGCCTACTCAGCTCTTTGTTTATTGCCTCCAGAGGCACATGATCAGTGTATGATAGCAAACATGATCAGTGCATGATCAGTCACATGATCAGCGCCATTAAGTCACGTGATCACTACATGATAGTCATGTGATCAGTCCATGCTCAGTCACGGTATCAGTGCATGATCAGCCACGTGATCAGTGCATGATCTGTCACATGATTAGTGTATGATCATCCACGTGATCAGTGCATGGGCAGTCATGTGATCAGTGCATGATATAGACGTGAACAGTGCATGATCAGTCACGTGATCAGTGCATGATAGCCACGTGATCAGTGCATGATCAGCCACGTGATCAGTGCATGAGAGCCACGTGATCAGTGCATGATCAGTCACGTGATACATGTGTGATCAGCCACGTGATCAGTGCATGATGAGCCACGTGATCAGTGCAGGATCAATTACGTGATCAGTGCATGATCAGTCACGTGACCAGTACATGGTTGCTACGTGATCGTTGCATGATCAGCCACGTGAGCAGAGCATGATAGCCACGTGATCAGTGCATGATCAGTCACGTGATCAGTACATGATCAGTCACGTGAACAGTGCATGATCATTTACGTGATCTTTGCATGATCAGTCACGTGACCAGTATATGGTTGCTACGTGATCATTCCATGACGAGCCACGTGAGCAGTGCATGATAGCCACGTGATGTGTGCATGAGTTACGTGAGCAGAGTATGATCAGCCACGTGATCAGTGCATGAGTGCCACGTGATCAGTGCATGATATGTCACGTGACAGGTGTGTGATCAGCCACGTGAACAGTGCATGTTCAGCCACGTGATCAGTGCATGATAGCCACGTGATCAGTGCATGATCAGTTACGTGAGCAGTGTATGATCAGCCACGTGATCAGTGCATGGTCAGACACGTGAACAGTGTATGATCAGCCACGTGATCAGTGCATGATATCCAAGTGATCAGTGCATGATCATCACGTGATCAGTGTATGATCAGCCACGTGAACAGTGCATGCTCAGTCACGTGATCTGGGCCTGCTGAGCTGCGTGATTACTGTCTGCTCATCTGCTTGACAATTGCCAGCTGAGCTGCACGATTCCTGCCTGTCATCTGCTTGACAATTGCCAGCTGTGCTGCGTAATTCCTGCCTGCTCAGCTGCTTGATTATTGCCAGCTGAGCAGCATGATTCCTCACACCTGAGTTCCATGATTATTGCCTGCTGACTGTTTGATTCGTGCCTACTCAGCTCTTTGTTTATTGCCTCCAGAGGCACATGATCAGTGTATGATAGCAAACATGATCAGCGCATGATCAGTCACATGATCAGCGCCATTAAGTCACGTGATCACTACATGATAGTCATGTGATCAGTCCATGCTCAGTCACGGTATCAGTGCATGATCAGCCACGTGATCAGTGCATGATCTGTCACAAGATTAGTGTATGATCATCCACGTGATCAGTGCATGGGCAGTCATGTGATCAGTGCATGATATAGACGTGATCAGTGCATGATCAGTCTCGTGATCAGTGCATGATAGCCACGTGATCAGTGCATGATCAGTCACCTGATGGGTGTATGATCATTCACGTGACCTGTACATGGTAGCTACATGATCATTGCATGATCAGCCACGTGAGTAGTGCATGATAGCCACGTGATCACTGCATGATCAGTCACGTGATCAGTGCATGATCAGTCATGTGACCAGTACATGGTAGCTGCGTGATCATGGCATGATCAGCCACGTGAGCAGTGCATGATAGCCACGTGATCAGTGCATGATCAGACACGTGATCAGTGCATGATCAGTCACGTGATCAGTGCATGATCAGCCACGTGATCAGTGCATGATCAGGCACGTGATCAGTGATGTCAGCCACGTGATCAGTGCATGATAGCCACGTGATCAGTGCATGATCAGTCACGTGATCAGTGCATGATCAGTCACGTGATCAGTATGATCAGCCACGTGATCAGTGCATGATCAGCCACGTGATCAGTGCATGATCAATTACGTGATCAGTGCATGATCAGTCACGTGACCAGTACATGGTAGCTACGTGATCAGTGCATGATCAGCCACGTGATCAGTGCATGATAGCCACGTGATCAGTGCATGATAGCCACGTGATCAGTGCATGATGCCACGTGATCAGTGCATGATCAGTCACGTGATCATGTGTGATCAGCCACGTGATCAGTGCATGATCAGCCACGTGATCAGTGCATGATCAGTTACGTGATCAGTGCATGATCAGTCACGTGACCAGTACATGGTTGCTACGTGATCGCATGATCAGCCACGTGATCAGTGCATGATAGCCACGTGATCAGTGCATGATCAGTCACGTGATCAGTGTATGATCAGCCACGTGATCAGTGCATGATATCCACGTGATCAGTGCATGATCAGCCACGTGATCAGTGCATGATAGCCACGTGATCAGTGCATGATCAGTCACGTGACACATGTGTGATCAGCCACGTGATCAGTGCATGATCAGCCACGTGATCAGTGCATGATCAGTTACGTGATCAGTGCATGATCAGTCACGTGATCAGTGCATGGTTGCACGTGATCAGTGCATGATCAGCCACGTGATCAGTGCATGATAGCCACGTGATCAGTGCATGATCAGTCACGTGATCAGTGTATGATCAGCCACGTGAACAGTGCATGCTCAGTCACGTGATCTGGGCCTGCTGAGCTGCGTGATTACTGTCTGCTCATCTGCTTGACAATTGCCAGCTGAGCTGCACGATTCCTGCCTGTCATCTGCTTGACAATTGCCAGCTGTGCTGCGTAATTCCTGCCTGCTCAGCTGCTTGATTATTGCCAGCTGAGCAGCATGATTCCTCACACCTGAGTTCCATGATTATTGCCTGCTGACTGTTTGATTCGTGCCTACTCAGCTCTTTGTTTATTGCCTCCAGAGGCACATGATCAGTGTATGATAGCAAACATGATCAGCGCATGATCAGTCACATGATCAGCGCCATTAAGTCACGTGATCACTACATGATAGTCATGTGATCAGTCCATGCTCAGTCACGGTATCAGTGCATGATCAGCCACGTGATCAGTGCATGATCTGTCACAAGATTAGTGTATGATCATCCACGTGATCAGTGCATGGGCAGTCATGTGATCAGTGCATGATATAGACGTGATCAGTGCATGATCAGTCTCGTGATCAGTGCATGATAGCCACGTGATCAGTGCATGATCAGTCACCTGATGGGTGTATGATCATTCACGTGACCTGTACATGGTAGCTACATGATCATTGCATGATCAGCCACGTGAGTAGTGCATGATAGCCACGTGATCACTGCATGATCAGTCACGTGATCAGTGCATGATCAGTCATGTGACCAGTACATGGTAGCTGCGTGATCATGGCATGATCAGCCACGTGAGCAGTGCATGATAGCCACGTGATCAGTGCATGATCAGTCACGTGATCAGTGCATGATCAGTCACGTGATCAGTGCATGATAGCTGCGTGATCAGTGCATGATCAGCCACGTGATCAGTGCATGATAGCCACGTGATCAGTGCATGATCAGTCACGTGATCAGTGCATGATCAGTCACGTGATCAGTGCATGATCAGCCACGTGATCAGTGCATGATCAGTCACGTGATCAGTGCATGATCAGCCACGTGATCAGTGCATGATAGCCACGTGATCAGTGCATGATCAGCCACGTGATCAGTGCATGATCAGCCATGATCAGTGCATGATCAATTACGTGATCAGTGCATGATCAGTCACGTGACCAGTACATGGTAGCTACGTGATCATTGCATGATCAGCCACGTGATCAGTGCATGATAGCCACGTGATCAGTGCATGATAGCCACGTGATCAGTGCATGATCAGTCATGTGATACGTGTGTGATCAGCCACGTGATCAGTGCATGATATCCACGTGATCAGTGCATGACAGCCACGTGATCAGTGCATGAGAGCCACGTGATCAGTGCATGATCAGTCACGTGATACATGTGTGATCAGCCACGTGATCAGTGCATGATGAGCCACGTGATCAGTGCAGGATCAATTACGTGATCAGTGCATGATCAGTCACGTGACCAGTACATGGTTGCTACGTGATCGTTGCATGATCAGCCACGTGAGCAGAGCATGATAGCCACGTGATCAGTGCATGATCAGTCACGTGATCAGTACATGATCAGTCACGTGAACAGTGCATGATCATTTACGTGATCTTTGCATGATCAGTCACGTGACCAGTATATGGTTGCTACGTGATCATTCCATGACGAGCCACGTGAGCAGTGCATGATAGCCACGTGATGTGTGCATGAGTTACGTGAGCAGAGTATGATCAGCCACGTGATCAGTGCATGAGTGCCACGTGATCAGTGCATGATATGTCACGTGACAGGTGTGTGATCAGCCACGTGAACAGTGCATGTTCAGCCACGTGATCAGTGCATGATAGCCACGTGATCAGTGCATGATCAGTTACGTGAGCAGTGTATGATCAGCCACGTGATCAGTGCATGGTCAGACACGTGAACAGTGTATGATCAGCCACGTGATCAGTGCATGATATCCAAGTGATCAGTGCATGATCATCACGTGATCAGTGTATGATCAGCCACGTGAACAGTGCATGCTCAGTCACGTGATCTGGGCCTGCTGAGCTGCGTGATTACTGTCTGCTCATCTGCTTGACAATTGCCAGCTGAGCTGCACGATTCCTGCCTGCTCAGCTGCTTGATTATTGCCAGCTGAGCAGCATGATTCCTCACACCTGAGTTCCATGATTATTGCCTGCTGACTGTTTGATTCGTGCCTACTCAGCTCTTTGTTTATTGCCTCCAGAGGCACATGATCAGTGTATGATAGCAAACATGATCAGCGCATGATCAGTCACATGATCAGCGCCATTAAGTCACGTGATCACTACATGATAGTCATGTGATCAGTCCATGCTCAGTCACGGTATCAGTGCATGATCAGCCACGTGATCAGTGCATGATCTGTCACAAGATTAGTGTATGATCATCCACGTGATCAGTGCATGGGCAGTCATGTGATCAGTGCATGATATAGACGTGATCAGTGCATGATCAGTCTCGTGATCAGTGCATGATAGCCACGTGATCAGTGCATGATCAGTCACCTGATGGGTGTATGATCATTCACGTGACCTGTACATGGTAGCTACATGATCATTGCATGATCAGCCACGTGAGTAGTTCATGATAGCCACGTGATCACTGCATGATCAGTCACGTGATCAGTGCATGATCAGTCATGTGACCAGTACATGGTAGCTGCGTGATCATGGCATGATCAGCCACGTGAGCAGTGCATGATAGCCACGTGATCAGTGCATGATCAGACACGAGATCAGTGCATGATCAGTCACGTGATCAGTGCATGATCAGCCACGTGATCAGTGCATGACCAGGCACGTGATCAGTGTATGTCAGCCAAGTGATCAGTGCATGATAGCCACGTGATCAGTGCATGATCAGTCACGTGATCAGTGCATGATCAGTTATGTGATCAGTGTATGATCAGCCACGTGATCAGTGCATGATCAGCCACGTGATCAGTGCATGATCAATTACGTGATCAGTGCATGATCAGTCACGTGACCAGTACATGGTAGCTACGTGATCATTGCATGATCAGCCACGTGATCAGTGCATGATAGCCACGTGATCAGTGCATGATAGCCACGTGATCAGTGCATGATCAGTCATGTGATACGTGTGTGATCAGCCACGTGATCAGTGCATGATATCCACGTGATCAGTGCATGATCAGCCACGTGATCAGTGCATGATAGCCACGTGATCAGTGCATGATCAGTCACGTGATACATGTGATCAGCCACGTGATCAGTGCATGATCAGTCACGTGATCAGTACATGATCAGTCACGTGAACAGTGCATGATCATTTACGTGATCTTTGCATGATCAGTCACGTGACCAGTATATGGTTGCTACGTGATCATTCCATGACGAGCCACGTGAGCAGTGCATGATAGCCACGTGATGTGTGCATGAGTTACGTGAGCAGAGTATGATCAGCCACGTGATCAGTGCATGAGTGCCACGTGATCAGTGCATGATATGTCACGTGACAGGTGTGTGATCAGCCACGTGAACAGTGCATGTTCAGCCACGTGATCAGTGCATGATAGCCACGTGATCAGTGCATGATCAGTTACGTGAGCAGTGTATGATCAGCCACGTGATCAGTGCATGGTCAGACACGTGAACAGTGTATGATCAGCCACGTGATCAGTGCATGATATCCAAGTGATCAGTGCATGATCATCACGTGATCAGTGTATGATCAGCCACGTGAACAGTGCATGCTCAGTCACGTGATCTGGGCCTGCTGAGCTGCGTGATTACTGTCTGCTCATCTGCTTGACAATTGCCAGCTGAGCTGCACGATTCCTGCCTGTCATCTGCTTGACAATTGCCAGCTGTGCTGCGTAATTCCTGCCTGCTCAGCTGCTTGATTATTGCCAGCTGAGCAGCATGATTCCTCACACCTGAGTTCCATGATTATTGCCTGCTGACTGTTTGATTCGTGCCTACTCAGCTCTTTGTTTATTGCCTCCAGAGGCACATGATCAGTGTATGATAGCAAACATGATCAGCGCATGATCAGTCACATGATCAGCGCCATTAAGTCACGTGATCACTACATGATAGTCATGTGATCAGTCCATGCTCAGTCACGGTATCAGTGCATGATCAGCCACGTGATCAGTGCATGATCTGTCACAAGATTAGTGTATGATCATCCACGTGATCAGTGCATGGGCAGTCATGTGATCAGTGCATGATATAGACGTGATCAGTGCATGATCAGTCTCGTGATCAGTGCATGATAGCCACGTGATCAGTGCATGATCAGTCACCTGATGGGTGTATGATCATTCACGTGACCTGTACATGGTAGCTACATGATCATTGCATGATCAGCCACGTGAGTAGTGCATGATAGCCACGTGATCACTGCATGATCAGTCACGTGATCAGTGCATGATCAGTCATGTGACCAGTACATGGTAGCTGCGTGATCATGGCATGATCAGCCACGTGAGCAGTGCATGATAGCCACGTGATCAGTGCATGATCAGACACGTGATCAGTGCATGATCAGTCACGTGATCAGTGCATGATCAGCCACGTGATCAGTGCATGATCAGGCACGTGATCAGTGTATGTCAGCCACGTGATCAGTGCATGATAGCCACGTGATCAGTGCATGATCAGTCACGTGATCAGTGCATGATCAGTCACGTGATCAGTGCATGATCAGCCACGTGATCAGTGCATGATCAGCCACGTGATCAGTGCATGATCAATTACGTGATCAGTGCATGATCAGTCACGTGACCAGTACATGGTAGCTACGTGATCATTGCATGATCAGCCACGTGATCAGTGCATGATAGCCACGTGATCAGTGCATGATAGCCACGTGATCAGTGCATGATCAGTCACGTGATACGTGTGTGATCAGCCACGTGATCAGTGCATGATATCCACGTGATCAGTGCATGATCAGCCACGTGATCAGTGCATGATAGCCACGTGATCAGTGCATGATCAGTCACGTGACACATGTGTGATCAGCCACGTGATCAGTGCATGATCAGCCACGTGATCAGTGCATGATCAGTTACGTGATCAGTGCATGATCAGTCACGTGATCAGTGCATGGTGCACGTGATCAGTGCATGATCAGCCACGTGATCAGTGCATGATAGCCACGTGATCAGTGCATGATCAGTCACGTGATCAGTGCATGATCAGCCACGTGAACAGTGCATGCTCAGTCACGTGATCTGGGCCTGCTGAGCTGCGTGATTACTGTCTGCTCATCTGCTTGACAATTGCCAGCTGAGCTGCACGATTCCTGCCTGTCATCTGCTTGACAATTGCCAGCTGTGCTGCGTAATTCCTGCCTGCTCAGCTGCTTGATTATTGCCAGCTGAGCAGCATGATTCCTCACAGCTGAGTTCCATGATTATTGCCTGCTGACTGTTTGATTCGTGCCTACTCAGCTCTTTGTTTATTGCCTCCAGAGGCACATGATCAGTGTATGATAGCAAACATGATCAGCGCATGATCAGTCACATGATCAGCGCCATTAAGTCACGTGATCACTACATGATAGTCATGTGATCAGTCCATGCTCAGTCACGGTATCAGTGCATGATCAGCCACGTGATCAGTGCATGATCTGTCACAAGATTAGTGTATGATCATCCACGTGATCAGTGCATGGGCAGTCATGTGATCAGTGCATGATATAGACGTGATCAGTGCATGATCAGTCTCGTGATCAGTGCATGATAGCCACGTGATCAGTGCATGATCAGTCACCTGATGGGTGTATGATCATTCACGTGACCTGTACATGGTAGCTACATGATCATTGCATGATCAGCCACGTGAGTAGTGCATGATAGCCACGTGATCAGTGCATGATCAGTCACGTGATCAGTGCATGATCAGTCATGTGACCAGTACATGGTAGCTGCGTGATCATGGCATGATCAGCCACGTGAGCAGTGCATGATAGCCACGTGATCAGTGCATGATCAGTCACGTGATCAGTGCATGATCAGTCACGTGATCAGTGCATGATCAGCCACGTGATCAGTGCATGATCAGTCACGTGATCAGTGCATGATCAGCCACGTGATCAGTGCATGATCAGTCACGTGATCAGTGCATGATCAGCCACGTGATCAGTGCATGATAGCCACGTGATCAGTGCATGATCAGCCACGTGATCAGTGCATGATCAGCCACATGATCAGTGCATGATCAATTACGTGATCAGTGCATGATCAGTCACGTGACCAGTACATGGTAGCTACGTGATCATTGCATGATCAGCCACGTGATCAGTGCATGATAGCCACGTGATCAGTGCATGATAGCCACGTGATCAGTGCATGATCAGTCATGTGATACGTGTGTGATCAGCCACGTGATCAGTGCATGATATCCACGTGATCAGTGCATGACAGCCACGTGATCAGTGCATGAGAGCCACGTGATCAGTGCATGATCAGTCACGTGATACATGTGTGATCAGCCACGTGATCAGTGCATGATGAGCCACGTGATCAGTGCAGGATCAATTACGTGATCAGTGCATGATCAGTCACGTGACCAGTACATGGTTGCTACGTGATCGTTGCATGATCAGCCACGTGAGCAGTGCATGATAGCCACGTGATCAGTGCATGATCAGTCACGTGATCAGTACATGATCAGTCACGTGAACAGTGCATGATCATTTACGTGATCTTTGCATGATCAGTCACGTGACCAGTATATGGTTGCTACGTGATCATTCCATGACGAGCCACGTGAGCAGTGCATGATAGCCACGTGATGTGTGCATGAGTTACGTGAGCAGAGTATGATCAGCCACGTGATCAGTGCATGAGTGCCACGTGATCAGTGCATGATATGTCACGTGACAGGTGTGTGATCAGCCACGTGAACAGTGCATGTTCAGCCACGTGATCAGTGCATGATAGCCACGTGATCAGTGCATGATCAGCCACGTGATCAGTGCATGGTCAGACACGTGAACAGTGTATGATCAGCCACGTGATCAGTGCATGATATCCAAGTGATCAGTGCATGATCATCACGTGATCAGTGTATGATCAGCCACGTGAACAGTGCATGCTCAGTCACGTGATCTGGGCCTGCTGAGCTGCGTGATTACTGTCTGCTCATCTGCTTGACAATTGCCAGCTGAGCTGCACGATTCCTGCCTGCTCAGCTGCTTGATTATTGCCAGCTGAGCAGCATGATTCCTCACACCTGAGTTCCATGATTATTGCCTGCTGACTGTTTGATTCGTGCCTACTCAGCTCTTTGTTTATTGCCTCCAGAGGCACATGATCAGTGTATGATAGCAAACATGATCAGCGCATGATCAGTCACATGATCAGCGCCATTAAGTCACGTGATCACTACATGATAGTCATGTGATCAGTCCATGCTCAGTCACGGTATCAGTGCATGATCAGCCACGTGATCAGTGCATGATCTGTCACAAGATTAGTGTATGATCATCCACGTGATCAGTGCATGGGCAGTCATGTGATCAGTGCATGATATAGACGTGATCAGTGCATGATCAGTCTCGTGATCAGTGCATGATAGCCACGTGATCAGTGCATGATCAGTCACCTGATGGGTGTATGATCATTCACGTGACCTGTACATGGTAGCTACATGATCATTGCATGATCAGCCACGTGAGTAGTGCATGATAGCCACGTGATCACTGCATGATCAGTCACGTGATCAGTGCATGATCAGTCATGTGACCAGTACATGGTAGCTGCGTGATCATGGCATGATCAGCCACGTGAGCAGTGCATGATAGCCACGTGATCAGTGCATGATCAGACACGTGATCAGTGCATGATCAGTCACGTGATCAGTGCATGATCAGCCACGTGATCAGTGCATGATCAGGCACGTGATCAGTGTATGTCAGCCACGTGATCAGTGCATGATAGCCACGTGATCAGTGCATGATCAGTCACGTGATCAGTGCATGATCAGTCACGTGATCAGTGTATGATCAGCCACGTGATCAGTGCATGATCAGCCACGTGATCAGTGCATGATCAATTACGTGATCAGTGCATGATCAGTCACGTGACCAGTACATGGTAGCTACGTGATCATTGCATGATCAGCCACGTGATCAGTGCATGATAGCCACGTGATCAGTGCATGATAGCCACGTGATCAGTGCATGATCAGTCATGTGATACGTGTGTGATCAGCCACGTGATCAGTGCATGATATCCACGTGATCAGTGCATGACAGCCACGTGATCAGTGCATGATAGCCACGTGATCAGTGCATGATCAGTCACGTGATCAGTGCATTAAGTCACGTGATCAGTGCATGATAGTCATGTGATCAGTGCATGATCAGTCACGTGATCAGTGCATGATCAGCCACGTGATCAGTGCATGATCTGTCACGTGATCAGTGCATGATCATCCACGTGATCAGTGCATGATCAGTCATGTGATCAGTGCATGATATAGACGTGATCAGTGCATGATCAGTCACGTGATCAGTGCATGATAGCCACGTGATCAGTGCATGATCAGTCACGTGATCAGTGTATGATCATTCACGTGACCAGTACATGGTAGCTACGTGATCATTGCATGATCAGCCACGTGATAGTGCATGATAGCCACGTGATCAGTGCATGATCAGTCACGTGATCAGTGCATGATCAGTCATGTGATCAGTACATGGTAGCTGCGTGATCATGCATGATCAGCCACGTGATCAGTGCATGATAGCCACGTGATCAGTGCATGATCAGTCACGTGATCAGTGCATGATCAGTCACGTGATCAGTGCATGATCAGCCACGTGATCAGTGCATGATCAGTCACGTGATCAGTGCATGATCAGCCACGTGATCAGTGCATGATCAGTCACGTGATCAGTGCATGATCAGCCACGTGATCAGTGCATGATAGCCACGTGATCAGTGCATGATCAGCCACGTGATCAGTGCATGATCAGCCACGTGATCAGTGCATGATCAATTACGTGATCAGTGCATGATCAGTCACGTGATCAGTGCATGGTAGCTACGTGATCAGTGCATGATCAGCCACGTGATCAGTGCATGATCAGCCACGTGATCAGTGCATGATAGCCACGTGATCAGTGCATGATCAGTCACGTGATCAGTGCATGATCAGTCACGTGAACAGTGCATGATCATTTACGTGATCAGTGCATGATCAGTCACGTGACCAGTATATGGTTGCTACGTGATCATTCCATGACGAGCCACGTGAGCAGTGCATGATAGCCACGTGATGTGTGCATGAGTTACGTGAGCAGAGTATGATCAGCCACGTGATCAGTGCATGAGTGCCACGTGATCAGTGCATGATATGTCACGTGACAGGTGTGTGATCAGCCACGTGAACAGTGCATGTTCAGCCACGTGATCAGTGCATGATAGCCACGTGATCAGTGCATGATCAGTTACGTGAGCAGTGTATGATCAGCCACGTGATCAGTGCATGGTCAGACACGTGAACAGTGTATGATCAGCCACGTGATCAGTGCATGATATCCAAGTGATCAGTGCATGATCATCACGTGATCAGTGTATGATCAGCCACGTGAACAGTGCATGCTCAGTCACGTGATCTGGGCCTGCTGAGCTGCGTGATTACTGTCTGCTCATCTGCTTGACAATTGCCAGCTGAGCTGCACGATTCCTGCCTGCTCAGCTGCTTGATTATTGCCAGCTGAGCAGCATGATTCCTCACACCTGAGTTCCATGATTATTGCCTGCTGACTGTTTGATTCGTGCCTACTCAGCTCTTTGTTTATTGCCTCCAGAGGCACATGATCAGTGTATGATAGCAAACATGATCAGCGCATGATCAGTCACATGATCAGCGCCATTAAGTCACGTGATCACTACATGATAGTCATGTGATCAGTCCATGCTCAGTCACGGTATCAGTGCATGATCAGCCACGTGATCAGTGCATGATCTGTCACAAGATTAGTGTATGATCATCCACGTGATCAGTGCATGGCAGTCATGTGATCAGTGCATGATATAGACGTGATCAGTGCATGATCAGTCTCGTGATCAGTGCATGATAGCCACGTGATCAGTGCATGATCAGCCACGTGATCAGTGCATGATCAGCCACGTGATCAGTGCATGATCAGTCACATGATCATGTGTGATCAGCCACGTGATCAGTGCATGATAGCCACGTGATCAGTGCATGATCAGTCACGTGATCAGTGCATGATCAGTCACGTGACCAGTACATGGTAGCTACGTGATCATTGCATGATCAGCCACGTGAGCAGTGCATGATAGCCACGTGATCAGTGCATGATCAGTCACGTGATCAGTGCATGATCAGTCACGTGATCAGTGCATGATCAGCCACGTGATCAGTGCATGATCAGTCACGTGATCAGTATATGGTTGCTACGTGATCAGTGCATGACAGCCACGTGATCAGTGCATGATAGCCACGTGATCAGTGCATGAGTTACGTGATCAGTGTATGATCAGCCACGTGATCAGTGCATGATGCCACGTGATCAGTGCATGATAGTCACGTGATCAGTGCATGATCAGCCACGTGATCAGTGCATGATCAGCCACGTGATCAGTGCATGATAGCCACGTGATCAGTGCATGATCAGTCACGTGATCAGTGCATGATCAGCCACGTGATCAGTGCATGATCAGTCACGTGATCAGTGCATGATCAGCCACGTGATCAGTGCATGATCAGCCACGTGATCAGTGCATGATCAGCCACGTGATCAGTGCATGATAGCCACGTGATCAGTGCATGATCAGTCACGTGATCAGTGCATGATCAGTCACGTGATCAGTGCATGATCAGCCACGTGATCAGTGCATGATCAGCCACGTGATCAGTGCATGATCAATTACGTGATCAGTGCATGATCAGTCACGTGATCAGTGCATGATAGCCACGTGATCAGTGCATGATCAGCCACGTGATCAGTGCATGATAGCCACGTGATCAGTGCATGATAGCCACGTGATCAGTGCATGATCAGTCACGTGATAGTGCATGATCAGCCACGTGATCAGTGCATGATATCCACGTGATCAGTGCATGATCAGCCACGTGATCAGTGCATGATCATTACGTGATCAGTGCATGATCAGTCACGTGACCAGTATATGGTTGCTACGTGATCATTCCATGACGAGCCACGTGAGCAGTGCATGATAGCCACGTGATGTGTGCATGAGTTACGTGAGCAGAGTATGATCAGCCACGTGATCAGTGCATGAGTGCCACGTGATCAGTGCATGATATGTCACGTGACAGGTGTGTGATCAGCCACGTGAACAGTGCATGTTCAGCCACGTGATCAGTGCATGATAGCCACGTGATCAGTGCATGATCAGTTACGTGAGCAGTGTATGATCAGCCACGTGATCAGTGCATGGTCAGACACGTGAACAGTGTATGATCAGCCACGTGATCAGTGCATGATATCCAAGTGATCAGTGCATGATCATCACGTGATCAGTGTATGATCAGCCACGTGAACAGTGCATGCTCAGTCACGTGATCTGGGCCTGCTGAGCTGCGTGATTACTGTCTGCTCATCTGCTTGACAATTGCCAGCTGAGCTGCACGATTCCTGCCTGTCATCTGCTTGACAATTGCCAGCTGTGCTGCGTAATTCCTGCCTGCTCAGCTGCTTGATTATTGCCAGCTGAGCAGCATGATTCCTCACAGCTGAGTTCCATGATTATTGCCTGCTGACTGTTTGATTCGTGCCTACTCAGCTCTTTGTTTATTGCCTCCAGAGGCACATGATCAGTGTATGATAGCAAACATGATCAGCGCATGATCAGTCACATGATCAGCGCCATTAAGTCACGTGATCACTACATGATAGTCATGTGATCAGTCCATGCTCAGTCACGGTATCAGTGCATGATCAGCCACGTGATCAGTGCATGATCTGTCACAAGATTAGTGTATGATCATCCACGTGATCAGTGCACGGGCAGTCATGTGATCAGTGCATGATATAGACGTGAACAGTGCATGATCAGTCTCGTGATCAGTGCATGATAGCCACGTGATCAGTGCATGATCAGTCACCTGATGGGTGTATGATCATTCACGTGACCTGTACATGGTAGCTACATGATCATTGCATGATCAGCCACGTGAGTAGTTCATGATAGCCACGTGATCACTGCATGATCAGTCACGTGATCAGTGCATGATCAGTCATGTGACCAGTACATGGTAGCTGCGTGATCATGGCATGATCAGCCACGTGAGCAGTGCATGATAGCCACGTGATCAGTGCATGATCAGACACGATCAGTGCATGATCAGTCACGTGATCAGTGCATGATCAGGCACGTGATCAGTGCATGTCCAGCCAAGTGATCAGTGCATGATAGCCACGTGATCAGTGCATGATCAGTCACGTGATCAGTGCATGATCAGTTATGTGATCAGTGTATGATCAGCCACGTGATCAGTGCATGATCAGCCACATGATCAGTGCATGATCAATTACGTGATCAGTGCATGATCAGTCACGTGATCAGTACATGATAGCCACGTGATCATGATGCACGTGATCAGCCACGTGATCAGTGCATGATAGCCACGTGATCAGTGCATGATAGCCACGTGATCAGTGCATGATCAGTGCATGATCAGTCACGTGATACATGTGTGATCAGCCACGTGATCAGTGCATGATCAGCCACGTGATCAGTGCACGTGAGTCAGCCACGTGATCAGCATGCATGAGCCACGTGATCAGTGCATGATCAGTCACGTGATCAGTACATGATCAGTCACGTGAACAGTGCATGATCTTTGCATGATCAGTCACGTGACCAGTATATGGTTGCTACGTGATCATTCCATGACGAGCCACGTGAGCAGTGCATGATAGCCACGTGATGTGTGCATGAGTTACGTGAGCAGAGTATGATCAGCCACGTGATCAGTGCATGAGTGCCACGTGATCAGTGCATGATATGTCACGTGACAGGTGTGTGATCAGCCACGTGAACAGTGCATGTTCAGCCACGTGATCAGTGCATGATCAGTTACGTGAGCAGTGCATGATCAGCCACGTGATCAGTGCATGGTCAGACACGTGAACAGTGTATGATCAGCCACGTGATCAGTGCATGATATCCAAGTGATCAGTGCATGATCATCACGTGATCAGTGTATGATCAGCCACGTGAACAGTGCATGCTCAGTCACGTGATCTGGGCCTGCTGAGCTGCGTGATTACTGTCTGCTCATCTGCTTGACAATTGCCAGCTGAGCTGCACGATTCCTGCCTGTCATCTGCTTGACAATTGCCAGCTGTGCTGCATAATTCCTGCCTGCTCAGCTGCTTGATTATTGCCAGCTGAGCAGCATGATTCCTCACACCTGAGTTCCATGATTATTGCCTGCTGACTGTTTGATTCGTGCCTACTCAGCTCTTTGTTTATTGCCTCCAGAGGCACATGATCAGTGTATGATAGCAAACATGATCAGCGCATGATCAGTCACATGATCAGCGCCATTAAGTCACGTGATCACTACATGATAGTCATGTGATCAGTCCATGCTCAGTCACGGTATCAGTGCATGATCAGCCACGTGATCAGTGCATGATCTGTCACAAGATTAGTGTATGATCATCCACGTGATCAGTGCACGGGCAGTCATGTGATCAGTGCATGATATAGACGTGAACAGTGCATGATCAGTCTCGTGATCAGTGCATGATAGCCACGTGATCAGTGCATGATCAGTCACCTGATGGGTGTATGATCATTCACGTGACCTGTACATGGTAGCTACATGATCATTGCATGATCAGCCACGTGAGTAGTTCATGATAGCCACGTGATCACTGCATGATCAGTCACGTGATCAGTGCATGATCAGTCATGTGACCAGTACATGGTAGCTGCGTGATCATGGCATGATCAGCCACGTGAGCAGTGCATGATAGCCACGTGATCAGTGCATGATCAGACACGAGATCAGTGCATGATCAGTCACGTGATCAGTGCATGATCAGCCACGTGATCAGTGCATGACCAGGCACGTGATCAGTGTATGTCAGCCAAGTGATCAGTGCATGATAGCCACGTGATCAGTGCATGATCAGTCACGTGATCAGTGCATGATCAGTTATGTGATCAGTGTATGATCAGCCACGTGATCAGTGCATGATCAGCCACATGATCAGTGCATGATCAATTACGTGATCAGTGCATGATCAGTCACGTGACCAGTACATGGTAGCTACGTGATCAGTGCATGATCAGCCACGTGATCAGTGCATGATAGCCACGTGATCAGTGCATGATAGCCACGTGATCAGTGCATGAGGCCACGTGATCAGTGCATGATCAGTCACGTGATACATGTGTGATCAGCCACGTGATCAGTGCATGATGAGCCACGTGATCAGTGCAGGATCAATTACGTGATCAGTGCATGATCAGTCACGTGACCAGTACATGGTTGCTACGTGATCGTTGCATGATCAGCCACGTGAGCAGAGCATGATAGCCACGTGATCAGTGCATGATCAGTCACGTGATCAGTACATGATCAGTCACGTGAACAGTGCATGATCATTTACGTGATCTTTGCATGATCAGTCACGTTACCAGTATATGGTTGCTACGTGATCATTCCATGACGAGCCACGTGAGCAGTGCATGATAGCCACGTGATGTGTGCATGAGTTACGTGAGCAGAGTATGATCAGCCACGTGATCAGTGCATGAGTGCCACGTGATCAGTGCATGATATGTCACGTGACAGGTGTGTGATCAGCCACGTGAACAGTGCATGTTCAGCCACGTGATCAGTGCATGATAGCCACGTGATCAGTGCATGATCAGTTACGTGAGCAGTGTATGATCAGCCACGTGATCAGTGCATGGTCAGACACGTGAACAGTGTATGATCAGCCACGTGATCAGTGCATGATATCCAAGTGATCAGTGCATGATCATCACGTGATCAGTGTATGATCAGCCACGTGAACAGTGCATGCTCAGTCACGTGATCTGGGCCTGCTGAGCTGCGTGATTACTGTCTGCTCATCTGCTTGACAATTGCCAGCTGAGCTGCACGATTCCTGCCTGTCATCTGCTTGACAATTGCCAGCTGTGCTGCGTAATTCCTGCCTGCTCAGCTGCTTGATTATTGCCAGCTGAGCAGCATGATTCCTCACACCTGAGTTCCATGATTATTGCCTGCTGACTGTTTGATTCGTGCCTACTCAGCTCTTTGTTTATTGCCTCCAGAGGCACATGATCAGTGTATGATAGCAAACATGATCAGCGCATGATCAGTCACATGATCAGCGCCATTAAGTCACGTGATCACTACATGATAGTCATGTGATCAGTCCATGCTCAGTCACGGTATCAGTGCATGATCAGCCACGTGATCAGTGCATGATCTGTCACAAGATTAGTGTATGATCATCCACGTGATCAGTGCATGGGCAGTCATGTGATCAGTGCATGATATAGACGTGAACAGTGCATGATCAGTCTCGTGATCAGTGCATGATAGCCACGTGATCAGTGCATGATCAGTCACCTGATGGGTGTATGATCATTCACGTGACCTGTACATGGTAGCTACATGATCATTGCATGATCAGCCACGTGAGTAGTGCATGATAGCCACGTGATCACTGCATGATCAGTCACGTGATCAGTGCATGATCAGTCATGTGACCAGTACATGGTAGCTGCGTGATCATGGCATGATCAGCCACGTGAGCAGTGCATGATAGCCACGTGATCAGTGCATGATCAGTCACGTGATCAGTGCATGATCAGTCACGTGATCAGTGCATGATCAGCCACGTGATCAGTGCATGATCAGTCACGTGATCAGTGCATGATCAGCCACGTGATCAGTGCATGATCAGCCACGTGATCAGTGCATGATCAGCCACGTGATCAGTGCATGATAGCCACGTGATCAGTGCATGATCAGCCACGTGATCAGTGCATGATCAGCCACGTGATCAGTGCATGATCAATTACGTGATCAGTGCATGATCAGTCACGTGACCAGTACATGGTAGCTACGTGATCAGTGCATGATCAGCCACGTGATCAGTGCATGATAGCCACGTGATCAGTGCATGATAGCCACGTGATCAGTGCATGATCAGTCACGTGATCAGTGCATGATCAGTCACGTGAACAGTGCATGATCATTTACGTGATCAGTGCATGATCAGTCACGTGACCAGTATATGGTTGCTACGTGATCATTCCATGACGAGCCACGTGAGCAGTGCATGATAGCCACGTGATGTGTGCATGAGTTACGTGAGCAGAGTATGATCAGCCACGTGATCAGTGCATGAGAGCCACGTGATCAGTGCATGATATGTCACGTGACAGGTGTGTGATCAGCCACGTGAACAGTGCATGTTCAGCCACGTGATCAGTGCATGATAGCCACGTGATCAGTGCATGATCAGTTACGTGAGCAGTGTATGATCAGCCACGTGATCAGTGCATGGTCAGACACGTGAACAGTGTATGATCAGCCACGTGATCAGTGCATGATATCCAAGTGATCAGTGCATGATCATCACGTGATCAGTGTATGATCAGCCACGTGAACAGTGCATGCTCAGTCACGTGATCTGGGCCTGCTGAGCTGCGTGATTACTGTCTGCTCATCTGCTTGACAATTGCCAGCTGAGCTGCACGATTCCTGCCTGCTCAGCTGCTTGATTATTGCCAGCTGAGCAGCATGATTCCTCACACCTGAGTTCCATGATTATTGCCTGCTGACTGTTTGATTCGTGCCTACTCAGCTCTTTGTTTATTGCCTCCAGAGGCACATGATCAGTGTATGATAGCAAATATGATCAGTGCATGATCAGTCACATGATCAGCGCCATTAAGTCACGTGATCACGACATGATAGTCATGTGATCAGTCCATGCTCAGTCACGGTATCAGTGCATGATCAGCCACGTGATCAGTGCATGATCTGTCACAAGATTAGTGTATGATCATCCACGTGATCAGTGCATGGGCAGTCATGTGATCAGTGCATGATATAGACGTGATCAGTGCATGATCAGTCTCGTGATCAGTGCATGATAGCCACGTGATCAGTGCATGATCAGCCACGTGATCAGTGCATGATCAGCCACGTGATCAGTGCATGATCAGTCACGTGATCATGTGTGATCAGCCACGTGATCAGTGCATGATAGCCACGTGATCAGTGCATGATCAGTCACGTGATCAGTGCATGATCAGTCACGTGACCAGTACATGGTAGCTACGTGATCGTGCATGATCAGCCACGTGAGCAGTGCATGATAGCCACGTGATCAGTGCATGATCAGTCACGTGATCAGTGCATGATCAGTCACGTGATCAGTGCATGATCAGCCACGTGATCAGTGCATGATCAGTCACGTGATCAGTATATGGTTGCTACGTGATCATTGCATGACAGCCACGTGATCAGTGCATGATAGCCACGTGATGTGTGCATGAGTTACGTGATCAGTGTATGATCAGCCACGTGATCAGTGCATGAGTGCCACGTGATCAGTGCATGATAGTCACGTGACAGTGTGTGATCAGCCACGTGATCAGTGCATGATCAGCCACGTGATCAGTGCATGATAGCCACGTGATCAGTGCATGATCAGTTACGTGATCAGTGCATGATCAGCCACGTGATCAGTGCATGATCAGACACGTGATCAGTGCATGATCAGCCACGTGATCAGTGCATGATCAGCCACGTGATCAGTGCATGATCAGCCACGTGATCAGTGCATGATCAGCCACGTGATCAGTGCATGATCAGTCACGTGATCAGTGCATGATCAGTCACGTGATCAGTGCATGATCAGCCACGTGATCAGTGCATGATCAGCCACGTGATCAGTGCATGATCAATTACGTGATCAGTGCATGATCAGTCACGTGACCAGTGCATGGTAGCTACGTGATCATTGCATGATCAGCCACGTGATCAGTGCATGATAGCCACGTGATCAGTGCATGATAGCCACGTGATCAGTGCATGATCAGTCATGTGATCGTGTGTGATCAGCCACGTGATCAGTGCATGATAGCCACGTGATCAGTGCATGATCAGCCACGTGATCAGTGCATGATAGCCACGTGATCAGTGCATGATCAGTCACGTGATCAGTGTGATCAGCCACGTGATCAGTGCATGATCAGCCACGTGATCAGTGCATGATCAGTCACGTGATCAGTGCATGATCAGCCACGTGATCAGTGCATGATCAGTCACGTGATCAGTGCATGATCAGCCACGTGATCAGTGCATGATAGCCACGTGATCAGTGCATGATCAGTCACGTGATCAGTGCATGATCAGTCACGTGATCAGTGCATGATCAGCCACGTGATCAGTGCATGATCAGCCACGTGATCAGTGCATGATCAGTCACGTGATCAGTGCATGATCAGTCACGTGATCAGTGCATGATAGCTACGTGATCAGTGCATGATCAGCCACGTGATCAGTGCATGATAGCCACGTGATCAGTGCATGATAGCCACGTGATCAGTGCATGAGGCCACGTGATCAGTGCATGATCAGTCACGTGATACATGTGTGATCAGCCACGTGATCAGTGCATGATGAGCCACGTGATCAGTGCAGGATCAATTACGTGATCAGTGCATGATCAGTCACGTGACCAGTACATGGTTGCTACGTGATCGTTGCATGATCAGCCACGTGAGCAGAGCATGATAGCCACGTGATCAGTGCATGATCAGTCACGTGATCAGTACATGATCAGTCACGTGAACAGTGCATGATCATTTACGTGATCTTTGCATGATCAGTCACGTGACCAGTATATGGTTGCTACGTGATCATTCCATGACGAGCCACGTGAGCAGTGCATGATAGCCACGTGATGTGTGCATGAGTTACGTGAGCAGAGTATGATCAGCCACGTGATCAGTGCATGAGTGCCACGTGATCAGTGCATGATATGTCACGTGACAGGTGTGTGATCAGCCACGTGAACAGTGCATGTTCAGCCACGTGATCAGTGCATGATAGCCACGTGATCAGTGCATGATCAGTTACGTGAGCAGTGTATGATCAGCCACGTGATCAGTGCATGGTCAGACACGTGAACAGTGTATGATCAGCCACGTGATCAGTGCATGATATCCAAGTGATCAGTGCATGATCATCACGTGATCAGTGTATGATCAGCCACGTGAACAGTGCATGCTCAGTCACGTGATCTGGGCCTGCTGAGCTGCGTGATTACTGTCTGCTCATCTGCTTGACAATTGCCAGCTGAGCTGCACGATTCCTGCCTGTCATCTGCTTGACAATTGCCAGCTGTGCTGCGTAATTCCTGCCTGCTCAGCTGCTTGATTATTGCCAGCTGAGCAGCATGATTCCTCACACCTGAGTTCCATGATTATTGCCTGCTGACTGTTTGATTCGTGCCTACTCAGCTCTTTGTTTATTGCCTCCAGAGGCACATGATCAGTGTATGATAGCAAACATGATCAGCGCATGATCAGTCACATGATCAGCGCCATTAAGTCACGTGATCACTACATGATAGTCATGTGATCAGTCCATGCTCAGTCACGGTATCAGTGCATGATCAGCCACGTGATCAGTGCATGATCTGTCACAAGATTAGTGTATGATCATCCACGTGATCAGTGCATGGGCAGTCATGTGATCAGTGCATGATATAGACGTGAACAGTGCATGATCAGTCTCGTGATCAGTGCATGATAGCCACGTGATCAGTGCATGATCAGTCACCTGATGGGTGTATGATCATTCACGTGACCTGTACATGGTAGCTACATGATCATTGCATGATCAGCCACGTGAGTAGTGCATGATAGCCACGTGATCAGTGCATGATCAGTCACGTGATCAGTGCATGATCAGTCATGTGACCAGTACATGGTAGCTGCGTGATCATGGCATGATCAGCCACGTGAGCAGTGCATGATAGCCACGTGATCAGTGCATGATCAGTCACGTGATCAGTGCATGATCAGTCACGTGATCAGTGCATGATCAGCCACGTGATCAGTGCATGATCAGTCACGTGATCAGTGCATGATCAGCCACGTGATCAGTGCATGATCAGCCACGTGATCAGTGCATGATCAGCCACGTGATCAGTGCATGATAGCCACGTGATCAGTGCATGATCAGCCACGTGATCAGTGCATGATCAGCCACGTGATCAGTGCATGATCAATTACGTGATCAGTGCATGATCAGTCACGTGACCAGTACATGGTAGCTACGTGATCAGTGCATGATCAGCCACGTGATCAGTGCATGATAGCCACGTGATCAGTGCATGATAGCCACGTGATCAGTGCATGATCAGTCACGTGATCAGTACATGATCAGTCACGTGAACAGTGCATGATCATTTACGTGATCTGTGCATGATCAGTCACGTGACCAGTATATGGTTGCTACGTGATCATTCCATGACGAGCCACGTGAGCAGTGCATGATAGCCACGTGATGTGTGCATGAGTTACGTGAGCAGAGTATGATCAGCCACGTGATCAGTGCATGAGTGCCACGTGATCAGTGCATGATATGTCACGTGACAGGTGTGTGATCAGCCACGTGAACAGTGCATGTTCAGCCACGTGATCAGTGCATGATAGCCACGTGATCAGTGCATGATCAGTTACGTGAGCAGTGTATGATCAGCCACGTGATCAGTGCATGGTCAGACACGTGAACAGTGTATGATCAGCCACGTGATCAGTGCATGATATCCAAGTGATCAGTGCATGATCATCACGTGATCAGTGTATGATCAGCCACGTGAACAGTGCATGCTCAGTCACGTGATCTGGGCCTGCTGAGCTGCGTGATTACTGTCTGCTCATCTGCTTGACAATTGCCAGCTGAGCTGCACGATTCCTGCCTGCTCAGCTGCTTGATTATTGCCAGCTGAGCAGCATGATTCCTCACACCTGAGTTCCATGATTATTGCCTGCTGACTGTTTGATTCGTGCCTACTCAGCTCTTTGTTTATTGCCTCCAGAGGCACATGATCAGTGTATGATAGCAAACATGATCAGCGCATGATCAGTCACATGATCAGCGCCATTAAGTCACGTGATCACTACATGATAGTCATGTGATCAGTCCATGCTCAGTCACGGTATCAGTGCATGATCAGCCACGTGATCAGTGCATGATCTGTCACAAGATTAGTGTATGATCATCCACGTGATCAGTGCATGGGCAGTCATGTGATCAGTGCATGATATAGACGTGATCAGTGCATGATCAGTCTCGTGATCAGTGCATGATAGCCACGTGATCAGTGCATGATCAGCCACGTGATCAGTGCATGATCAGCCACGTGATCAGTGCATGATCAGTCACGTGATCATGTGTGATCAGCCACGTGATCAGTGCATGATAGCCACGTGATCAGTGCATGATCAGTCACGTGATCAGTGCATGATCAGTCACGTGACCAGTACATGGTAGCTACGTGATCGTGCATGATCAGCCACGTGAGCAGTGCATGATAGCCACGTGATCAGTGCATGATCAGTCACGTGATCAGTGCATGATCAGTCACGTGATCAGTGCATGATCAGCCACGTGATCAGTGCATGATCAGTCACGTGATCAGTATATGGTTAGCACGTGATCAGTGCATGACAGCCACGTGATCAGTGCATGATAGCCACGTGATGTGTGCATGAGTTACGTGATCAGTGTATGATCAGCCACGTGATCAGTGCATGATGCCACGTGATCAGTGCATGATAGTCACGTGATCAGTGCATGATCAGCCACGTGATCAGTGCATGATCAGCCACGTGATCAGTGCATGATAGCCACGTGATCAGTGCATGATCAGTTACGTGATCAGTGCATGATCAGCCACGTGATCAGTGCATGATCAGTCACGTGATCAGTGCATGATCAGCCACGTGATCAGTGCATGATCAGCCACGTGATCAGTGCATGATCAGCCACGTGATCAGTGCATGATAGCCACGTGATCAGTGCATGATCAGTCACGTGATCAGTGCATGATCAGTCACGTGATCAGTGCATGATCAGCCACGTGATCAGTGCATGATCAGCCACGTGATCAGTGCATGATCAATTACGTGATCAGTGCATGATCAGTCACGTGATCAGTACATGGTAGCTACGTGATCAGTGCATGATCAGCCACGTGATCAGTGCATGATAGCCACGTGATCAGTGCATGATAGCCACGTGATCAGTGCATGATCAGTCACGTGATCGTGTGTGATCAGCCACGTGATCAGTGCATGATAGCCACGTGATCAGTGCATGATCAGCCACGTGATCAGTGCATGATAGCCACGTGATCAGTGCATGATCAGTCACGTGATCATGTGTGATCAGCCACGTGATCAGTGCATGATCAGTCACGTGATCAGTGCATGATCAATTACGTGATCAGTGCATGATCAGTCACGTGACCAGTATATGGTTGCTACGTGATCATTCCATGACGAGCCACGTGAGCAGTGCATGATAGCCACGTGATGTGTGCATGAGTTACGTGAGCAGAGTATGATCAGCCACGTGATCAGTGCATGAGTGCCACGTGATCAGTGCATGATATGTCACGTGACAGGTGTGTGATCAGCCACGTGAACAGTGCATGTTCAGCCACGTGATCAGTGCATGATAGCCACGTGATCAGTGCATGATCAGTTACGTGAGCAGTGTATGATCAGCCACGTGATCAGTGCATGGTCAGACACGTGAACAGTGTATGATCAGCCACGTGATCAGTGCATGATATCCAAGTGATCAGTGCATGATCATCACGTGATCAGTGTATGATCAGCCACGTGAACAGTGCATGCTCAGTCACGTGATCTGGGCCTGCTGAGCTGCGTGATTACTGTCTGCTCATCTGCTTGACAATTGCCAGCTGAGCTGCACGATTCCTGCCTGTCATCTGCTTGACAATTGCCAGCTGTGCTGCGTAATTCCTGCCTGCTCAGCTGCTTGATTATTGCCAGCTGAGCAGCATGATTCCTCACACCTGAGTTCCATGATTATTGCCTGCTGACTGTTTGATTCGTGCCTACTCAGCTCTTTGTTTATTGCCTCCAGAGGCACATGATCAGTGTATGATAGCAAACATGATCAGCGCATGATCAGTCACATGATCAGCGCCATTAAGTCACGTGATCACTACATGATAGTCATGTGATCAGTCCATGCTCAGTCACGGTATCAGTGCATGATCAGCCACGTGATCAGTGCATGATCTGTCACAAGATTAGTGTATGATCATCCACGTGATCAGTGCACGGGCAGTCATGTGATCAGTGCATGATATAGACGTGAACAGTGCATGATCAGTCTCGTGATCAGTGCATGATAGCCACGTGATCAGTGCATGATCAGTCACCTGATGGGTGTATGATCATTCACGTGACCTGTACATGGTAGCTACATGATCATTGCATGATCAGCCACGTGAGTAGTTCATGATAGCCACGTGATCACTGCATGATCAGTCACGTGATCAGTGCATGATCAGTCATGTGACCAGTACATGGTAGCTGCGTGATCATGGCATGATCAGCCACGTGAGCAGTGCATGATAGCCACGTGATCAGTGCATGATCAGACACGTGATCAGTGCATGATCAGTCACGTGATCAGTGCATGATCAGGCACGTGATCAGTGCATGTCAGCCAAGTGATCAGTGCATGATAGCCACGTGATCAGTGCATGATCAGTCACGTGATCAGTGCATGATCAGTTATGTGATCAGTGTATGATCAGCCACGTGATCAGTGCATGATCAGCCACATGATCAGTGCATGATCAATTACGTGATCAGTGCATGATCAGTCACGTGACCAGTACATGGTAGCTACGTGATCATTGCTGATCAGCCACGTGATCAGTGCATGATAGCCACGTGATCAGTGCATGATAGCCACGTGATCAGTGCATGATCAGTCATGTGATACGTGTGTGATCAGCCACGTGATCAGTGCATGATATCCACGTGATCAGTGCATGACAGCCACGTGATCAGTGCATGAGAGCCACGTGATCAGTGCATGATCAGTCACGTGATACATGTGTGATCAGCCACGTGATCAGTGCATGATGAGCCACGTGATCAGTGCAGGATCAATTACGTGATCAGTGCATGATCAGTCACGTGACCAGTACATGGTTGCTACGTGATCGTTGCATGATCAGCCACGTGAGCAGAGCATGATAGCCACGTGATCAGTGCATGATCAGTCACGTGATCAGTACATGATCAGTCACGTGAACAGTGCATGATCATTTACGTGATCTTTGCATGATCAGTCACGTGACCAGTATATGGTTGCTACGTGATCATTCCATGACGAGCCACGTGAGCAGTGCATGATAGCCACGTGATGTGTGCATGAGTTACGTGAGCAGAGTATGATCAGCCACGTGATCAGTGCATGAGTGCCACGTGATCAGTGCATGATATGTCACGTGACAGGTGTGTGATCAGCCACGTGAACAGTGCATGTTCAGCCACGTGATCAGTGCATGATCAGTTACGTGAGCAGTGCATGATCAGCCACGTGATCAGTGCATGGTCAGACACGTGAACAGTGTATGATCAGCCACGTGATCAGTGCATGATATCCAAGTGATCAGTGCATGATCATCACGTGATCAGTGTATGATCAGCCACGTGAACAGTGCATGCTCAGTCACGTGATCTGGGCCTGCTGAGCTGCGTGATTACTGTCTGCTCATCTGCTTGACAATTGCCAGCTGAGCTGCACGATTCCTGCCTGTCATCTGCTTGACAATTGCCAGCTGTGCTGCATAATTCCTGCCTGCTCAGCTGCTTGATTATTGCCAGCTGAGCAGCATGATTCCTCACACCTGAGTTCCATGATTATTGCCTGCTGACTGTTTGATTCGTGCCTACTCAGCTCTTTGTTTATTGCCTCCAGAGGCACATGATCAGTGTATGATAGCAAACATGATCAGCGCATGATCAGTCACATGATCAGCGCCATTAAGTCACGTGATCACTACATGATAGTCATGTGATCAGTCCATGCTCAGTCACGGTATCAGTGCATGATCAGCCACGTGATCAGTGCATGATCTGTCACAAGATTAGTGTATGATCATCCACGTGATCAGTGCACGGGCAGTCATGTGATCAGTGCATGATATAGACGTGAACAGTGCATGATCAGTCTCGTGATCAGTGCATGATAGCCACGTGATCAGTGCATGATCAGTCACCTGATGGGTGTATGATCATTCACGTGACCTGTACATGGTAGCTACATGATCATTGCATGATCAGCCACGTGAGTAGTTCATGATAGCCACGTGATCACTGCATGATCAGTCACGTGATCAGTGCATGATCAGTCATGTGACCAGTACATGGTAGCTGCGTGATCATGGCATGATCAGCCACGTGAGCAGTGCATGATAGCCACGTGATCAGTGCATGATCAGACACGTGATCAGTGCATGATCAGTCACGTGATCAGTGCATGATCAGCCACGTGATCAGTGCATGACCAGGCACGTGATCAGTGTATGTCAGCCAAGTGATCAGTGCATGATAGCCACGTGATCAGTGCATGATCAGTCACGTGATCAGTGCATGATCAGTTATGTGATCAGTGTATGATCAGCCACGTGATCAGTGCATGATCAGCCACATGATCAGTGCATGATCAATTACGTGATCAGTGCATGATCAGTCACGTGACCAGTACATGGTAGCTACGTGATCAGTGCATGATCAGCCACGTGATCAGTGCATGATAGCCACGTGATCAGTGCATGATAGCCACGTGATCAGTGCATGAGGCCACGTGATCAGTGCATGATCAGTCACGTGATACATGTGTGATCAGCCACGTGATCAGTGCATGATGAGCCACGTGATCAGTGCAGGATCAATTACGTGATCAGTGCATGATCAGTCACGTGACCAGTACATGGTTGCTACGTGATCGTTGCATGATCAGCCACGTGAGCAGAGCATGATAGCCACGTGATCAGTGCATGATCAGTCACGTGATCAGTACATGATCAGTCACGTGAACAGTGCATGATCATTTACGTGATCTTGCATGATCAGTCACGTGACCAGTATATGGTTGCTACGTGATCATTCCATGACGAGCCACGTGAGCAGTGCATGATAGCCACGTGATGTGTGCATGAGTTACGTGAGCAGAGTATGATCAGCCACGTGATCAGTGCATGAGTGCCACGTGATCAGTGCATGATATGTCACGTGACAGGTGTGTGATCAGCCACGTGAACAGTGCATGTTCAGCCACGTGATCAGTGCATGATAGCCACGTGATCAGTGCATGATCAGTTACGTGAGCAGTGTATGATCAGCCACGTGATCAGTGCATGGTCAGACACGTGAACAGTGTATGATCAGCCACGTGATCAGTGCATGATATCCAAGTGATCAGTGCATGATCATCACGTGATCAGTGTATGATCAGCCACGTGAACAGTGCATGCTCAGTCACGTGATCTGGGCCTGCTGAGCTGCGTGATTACTGTCTGCTCATCTGCTTGACAATTGCCAGCTGAGCTGCACGATTCCTGCCTGTCATCTGCTTGACAATTGCCAGCTGTGCTGCGTAATTCCTGCCTGCTCAGCTGCTTGATTATTGCCAGCTGAGCAGCATGATTCCTCACACCTGAGTTCCATGATTATTGCCTGCTGACTGTTTGATTCGTGCCTACTCAGCTCTTTGTTTATTGCCTCCAGAGGCACATGATCAGTGTATGATAGCAAACATGATCAGCGCATGATCAGTCACATGATCAGCGCCATTAAGTCACGTGATCACTACATGATAGTCATGTGATCAGTCCATGCTCAGTCACGGTATCAGTGCATGATCAGCCACGTGATCAGTGCATGATCTGTCACAAGATTAGTGTATGATCATCCACGTGATCAGTGCATGGGCAGTCATGTGATCAGTGCATGATATAGACGTGAATCAGTGCATGATCAGTCTCGTGATCAGTGCATGATAGCCACGTGATCAGTGCATGATCAGTCACCTGATGGGTGTATGATCATTCACGTGACCTGTACATGGTAGCTACATGATCATTGCATGATCAGCCACGTGAGTAGTGCATGATAGCCACGTGATCACTGCATGATCAGTCACGTGATCAGTGCATGATCAGTCATGTGACCAGTACATGGTAGCTGCGTGATCATGGCATGATCAGCCACGTGAGCAGTGCATGATAGCCACGTGATCAGTGCATGATCAGACACGTGATCAGTGCATGATCAGTCACGTGATCAGTGCATGATCAGCCACGTGATCAGTGCATGATCAGGCACGTGATCAGTGTATGTCAGCCACGTGATCAGTGCATGATAGCCACGTGATCAGTGCATGATCAGTCACGTGATCAGTGCATGATCAGTTACGTGATCAGTGCATGATCAGCCACGTGATCAGTGCATGATCAGCCACGTGATCAGTGCATGATCAATTACGTGATCAGTGCATGATCAGTCACGTGACCAGTACATGGTAGCTACGTGATCATTGCATGATCAGCCACGTGATCAGTGCATGATAGCCACGTGATCAGTGCATGATAGCCACGTGATCAGTGCATGATCAGTCACGTGATACGTGTGTGATCAGCCACGTGATCAGTGCATGATATCCACGTGATCAGTGCATGATCAGCCACGTGATCAGTGCATGATAGCCACGTGATCAGTGCATGATCAGTCACGTGATCAGTGTGTGATCAGCCACGTGATCAGTGCATGATCAGTCACGTGATCTGGGCCTGCTGAGCTGCGTGATTACTGTCTGCTCATCTGCTTGACAATTGCCAGCTGAGCTGCACGATTCCTGCCTGTCATCTGCTTGACAATTGCCAGCTGTGCTGCGTAATTCCTGCCTGCTCAGCTGCTTGATTATTGCCAGCTGAGCAGCATGATTCCTCACACCTGAGTTCCATGATTATTGCCTGCTGACTGTTTGATTCGTGCCTACTCAGCTCTTTGTTTATTGCCTCCAGAGGCACATGATCAGTGTATGATAGCAAACATGATCAGCGCATGATCAGTCACATGATCAGTGCCATTAAGTCACGTGATCACTACATGATAGTCATGTGATCAGTCCATGCTCAGTCACGGTATCAGTGCATGATCAGCCACGTGATCAGTGCATGATCTGTCACATGATTAGTGTATGATCATCCACGTGATCAGTGCACAGGCAGTCATGTGATCAGTGCATGATATAGACGTGATCAGTGCATGATCAGTCTCGTGATCAGTGCATGATAGCCACGTGATCAGTGCATGATCAGTCACCTGATGGGTGTATGATCATTCACGTGACCTGTACATGGTAGCTACATGATCATTGCATGATCAGCCACGTGAGTAGTGCATGATAGCCACGTGATCAGTGCATGATCAGTCACGTGATCAGTGCATGATCAGTCATGTGACCAGTACATGGTAGCTGCGTGATCATGCATGATCAGCCACGTGATCAGTGCATGATAGCCACGTGATCAGTGCATGATCAGTCACGTGATCAGTGCATGATCAGTCACGTGATCAGTGCATGATCAGCCACGTGATCAGTGCATGATCAGTCACGTGATCAGTGCATGATCAGCCACGTGATCAGTGCATGATCAGCCACGTGATCAGTGCATGATCAGCCACGTGATCAGTGCATGATAGCCACGTGATCAGTGCATGATCAGCCACGTGATCAGTGCATGATCAGCCACGTGATCAGTGCATGATCAGTCACGTGATCAGTGCATGATCAGTCACGTGATCAGTACATGGTAGCTACGTGATCATTGCATGATCAGCCACGTGATCAGTGCATGATAGCCACGTGATCAGTGCATGATCAGCCACGTGATCAGTGCATGATCAGCCACGTGATCAGTGCATGATCAGTCACGTGATCATGTGTGATCAGCCACGTGATCAGTGCATGATAGCCACGTGATCAGTGCATGATCAGCCACGTGATCAGTGCATGATAGCCACGTGATCAGTGCATGATCAGTCACGTGATACGTGTGTGATCAGCCACGTGATCAGTGCATGATATCCACGTGATCAGTGCATGATCAGCCACGTGATCAGTGCATGAGCCACGTGATCAGTGCATGATCAGTCACGTGATATGTGTGATCAGCCACGTGATCAGTGCATGATCAGCCACGTGATCAGTGCATGATCAATTACGTGATCAGTGCATGATCAGTCACGTGACCAGTACATGGTTGCTACGTGATCGTGCATGATCAGCCACGTGATCAGTGCATGATAGCCACGTGATCAGTGCATGATCAGTCACGTGATCAGTGCATGATCAGTCACGTGATCAGTGCATGATCATTTACGTGATCAGTGCATGATCAGTCACGTGATCAGTGCATGGTTGCTACGTGATCAGTGCATGACAGCCACGTGATCAGTGCATGATAGCCACGTGATGTGTGCATGAGTTACGTGATCAGTGTATGATCAGCCACGTGATCAGTGCATGAGTGCCACGTGATCAGTGCATGATAGTCACGTGACAGTGCATGATCAGCCACGTGATCAGTGCATGATCAGCCACGTGATCAGTGCATGATCAGCCACGTGATCAGTGCATGATCAGTTACGTGATCAGTGCATGATCAGTCACGTGATCAGTGCATGGTAGCTACGTGATCAGTGCATGATCAGCCACGTGATCAGTGCATGATAGCCACGTGATCAGTGCATGATCAGCCACGTGATCAGTGCATGATCAGTCACGTGATAGTGTGTGATCAGCCACGTGATCAGTGCATGATAGCCACGTGATCAGTGCATGACAGCCACGTGATCAGTGCATGATAGCCACGTGATCAGTGCATGATCAGTCACGTGATCAGTGTGATCAGCCACGTGATCAGTGCATGATCAGCCACGTGATCAGTGCATGATCAGTTACGTGATCAGTGCATGATCAGTCACGTGATCAGTGCATGGTAGCACGTGATCAGTGCATGATCAGCCACGTGATCAGTGCATGATAGCCACGTGATCAGTGCATGATCAGTCACGTGATCAGTGCATGATCAGCCACGTGAACAGTGCATGCTCAGTCACGTGATCAGGGCCTGCTGAGCTGCGTGATTACTGTCTGCTCATCTGCTTGACAATTGCCAGCTGAGCTGCACGATTCCTGCCTGTCATCTGCTTGACAATTGCCAGCTGTGCTGCGTAATTCCTGCCTGCTCAGCTGCTTGATTATTGCCAGCTGAGCAGCATGATTCCTCACACCTGAGTTCCATGATTATTGCCTGCTGACTGTTTGATTCGTGCCTACTCAGCTCTTTGTTTATTGCCTCCAGAGGCACATGATCAGTGTATGATAGCAAACATGATCAGTGCATGATCAGTCACATGATCAGTGCCATTAAGTCACGTGATCAGTGCATGATAGTCATGTGATCAGTCCATGCTCAGTCACGGTATCAGTGCATGATCAGCCACGTGATCAGTGCATGATCTGTCACGTGATCAGTGTATGATCATCCACGTGATCAGTGCATGGGCAGTCATGTGATCAGTGCATGATATAGACGTGATCAGTGCATGATCAGTCACGTGATCAGTGCATGATAGCCACGTGATCAGTGCATGACAGCCACGTGATCAGTGCATGAGAGCCACGTGATCAGTGCATGATCAGTCACGTGATACATGTGTGATCAGCCACGTGATCAGTGCATGATGAGCCACGTGATCAGTGCAGGATCAATTACGTGATCAGTGCATGATCAGTCACGTGACCAGTACATGGTTGCTACGTGATCGTTGCATGATCAGCCACGTGAGCAGAGCATGATAGCCACGTGATCAGTGCATGATCAGTCACGTGATCAGTACATGATCAGTCACGTGAACAGTGCATGATCATTTACGTGATCTTTGCATGATCAGTCACGTGACCAGTATATGGTTGCTACGTGATCATTCCATGACGAGCCACGTGAGCAGTGCATGATAGCCACGTGATGTGTGCATGAGTTACGTGAGCAGAGTATGATCAGCCACGTGATCAGTGCATGAGTGCCACGTGATCAGTGCATGATATGTCACGTGACAGGTGTGTGATCAGCCACGTGAACAGTGCATGTTCAGCCACGTGATCAGTGCATGATAGCCACGTGATCAGTGCATGATCAGTTACGTGAGCAGTGTATGATCAGCCACGTGATCAGTGCATGGTCAGACACGTGAACAGTGTATGATCAGCCACGTGATCAGTGCATGATATCCAAGTGATCAGTGCATGATCATCACGTGATCAGTGTATGATCAGCCACGTGAACAGTGCATGCTCAGTCACGTGATCTGGGCCTGCTGAGCTGCGTGATTACTGTCTGCTCATCTGCTTGACAATTGCCAGCTGAGCTGCACGATTCCTGCCTGCTCAGCTGCTTGATTATTGCCAGCTGAGCAGCATGATTCCTCACACCTGAGTTCCATGATTATTGCCTGCTGACTGTTTGATTCGTGCCTACTCAGCTCTTTGTTTATTGCCTCCAGAGGCACATGATCAGTGTATGATAGCAAACATGATCAGCGCATGATCAGTCACATGATCAGCGCCATTAAGTCACGTGATCACTACATGATAGTCATGTGATCAGTCCATGCTCAGTCACGGTATCAGTGCATGATCAGCCACGTGATCAGTGCATGATCTGTCACAAGATTAGTGTATGATCATCCACGTGATCAGTGCATGGGCAGTCATGTGATCAGTGCATGATATAGACGTGATCAGTGCATGATCAGTCTCGTGATCAGTGCATGATAGCCACGTGATCAGTGCATGATCAGTCACGTGATCAGTGCATGATCAGCCACGTGATCAGTGCATGATCAGTCACGTGATCATGCATGATCAGCCACGTGATCAGTGCATGATAGCCACGTGATCAGTGCATGATCAGTCACGTGATCAGTGCATGATCAGTCACGTGACCAGTACATGGTAGCTACGTGATCGGCATGATCAGCCACGTGAGCAGTGCATGATAGCCACGTGATCAGTGCATGATCAGTCACGTGATCAGTGCATGATCAGTCACGTGATCAGTGCATGATCAGCCACGTGATCAGTGCATGATCAGTCACGTGATCAGTATATGGTCAGTACGTGATCAGTGCATGACAGCCACGTGATCAGTGCATGATAGCCACGTGATGTGTGCATGAGTCACGTGATCAGTGCATGATCAGCCACGTGATCAGTGCATGAGTGCCACGTGATCAGTGCATGATAGTCACGTGATCAGTGCATGATCAGCCACGTGATCAGTGCATGATCAGCCACGTGATCAGTGCATGATCAGCCACGTGATCAGTGCATGATCAGTTACGTGATCAGTGCATGATCAGTCACGTGATCAGTGCATGGTAGCCACGTGATCAGTGCATGATCAGCCACGTGATCAGTGCATGATAGCCACGTGATCAGTGCATGATAGCCACGTGATCAGTGCATGATCAGTCACGTGATAGTGTGATCAGCCACGTGATCAGTGCATGATAGCCACGTGATCAGTGCATGACAGCCACGTGATCAGTGCATGATAGCCACGTGATCAGTGCATGATCAGTCACGTGATACAGTGTGATCAGCCACGTGATCAGTGCATGATAGCCACGTGATCAGTGCATGATCAGTTACGTGATCAGTGCATGATCAGTCACGTGATCAGTGCATGGTTGCACGTGATCAGTGCATGATCAGCCACGTGATCAGTGCATGATAGCCACGTGATCAGTGCATGATCAGTCACGTGATCAGTGCATGATCAGCCACGTGAACAGTGCATGCTCAGTCACGTGATCTGGGCCTGCTGAGCTGCGTGATTACTGTCTGCTCATCTGCTTGACAATTGCCAGCTGAGCTGCACGATTCCTGCCTGTCATCTGCTTGACAATTGCCAGCTGTGCTGCGTAATTCCTGCCTGCTCAGCTGCTTGATTATTGCCAGCTGAGCAGCATGATTCCTCACACCTGAGTTCCATGATTATTGCCTGCTGACTGTTTGATTCGTGCCTACTCAGCTCTTTGTTTATTGCCTCCAGAGGCACATGATCAGTGTATGATAGCAAACATGATCAGTGCATGATCAGTCACATGATCAGCGCCATTAAGTCACGTGATCACTACATGATAGTCATGTGATCAGTCCATGCTCAGTCACGGTATCAGTGCATGATCAGCCACGTGATCAGTGCATGATCTGTCACATGATTAGTGTATGATCATCCACGTGATCAGTGCATGGGCAGTCATGTGATCAGTGCATGATATAGACGTGATCAGTGCATGATCAGTCACGTGATCAGTGCATGATAGCCACGTGATCAGTGCATGATCAGCCACGTGATCAGTGCATGATCAGCCACGTGATCAGTGCATGATCAGTCACGTGATACATGCATGATCAGCCACGTGATCAGTGCATGATGAGCCACGTGATCAGTGCATGATCAATTACGTGATCAGTGCATGATCAGTCACGTGACCAGTACATGGTTGCTACGTGATCGTTGCATGATCAGCCACGTGAGCAGTGCATGATAGCCACGTGATCAGTGCATGATCAGTCACGTGATCAGTGCATGATCAGTCACGTGAACAGTGCATGATCATTTACGTGATCAGTGCATGATCAGTCACGTGACCAGTATATGGTTGCTACGTGATCATTCCATGACGAGCCACGTGAGCAGTGCATGATAGCCACGTGATGTGTGCATGAGTTACGTGAGCAGAGTATGATCAGCCACGTGATCAGTGCATGAGTGCCACGTGATCAGTGCATGATATGTCACGTGACAGGTGTGTGATCAGCCACGTGAACAGTGCATGTTCAGCCACGTGATCAGTGCATGATAGCCACGTGATCAGTGCATGATCAGTTACGTGAGCAGTGTATGATCAGCCACGTGATCAGTGCATGGTCAGACACGTGAACAGTGTATGATCAGCCACGTGATCAGTGCATGATATCCAAGTGATCAGTGCATGATCATCACGTGATCAGTGTATGATCAGCCACGTGAACAGTGCATGCTCAGTCACGTGATCTGGGCCTGCTGAGCTGCGTGATTACTGTCTGCTCATCTGCTTGACAATTGCCAGCTGAGCTGCACGATTCCTGCCTGCTCAGCTGCTTGATTATTGCCAGCTGAGCAGCATGATTCCTCACACCTGAGTTCCATGATTATTGCCTGCTGACTGTTTGATTCGTGCCTACTCAGCTCTTTGTTTATTGCCTCCAGAGGCACATGATCAGTGTATGATAGCAAACATGATCAGCGCATGATCAGTCACATGATCAGTGCCATTAAGTCACGTGATCACTACATGATAGTCATGTGATCAGTCCATGCTCAGTCACGGTATCAGTGCATGATCAGCCACGTGATCAGTGCATGATCTGTCACAAGATTAGTGTATGATCATCCACGTGATCAGTGCATGGGCAGTCATGTGATCAGTGCATGATATAGACGTGATCAGTGCATGATCAGTCTCGTGATCAGTGCATGATAGCCACGTGATCAGTGCATGATCAGCCACGTGATCAGTGCATGATCAGCCACGTGATCAGTGCATGATCAGTCACGTGATCATGCATGATCAGCCACGTGATCAGTGCATGATAGCCACGTGATCAGTGCATGATCAGTCACGTGATCAGTGCATGATCAGTCACGTGACCAGTACATGGTAGCTACGTGATCAGTGCATGATCAGCCACGTGAGCAGTGCATGATAGCCACGTGATCAGTGCATGATCAGTCACGTGATCAGTGCATGATCAGTCACGTGATCAGTGCATGATCAGCCACGTGATCAGTGCATGATCAGTCACGTGATCAGTATATGGTGCTACGTGATCAGTGCATGACAGCCACGTGATCAGTGCATGATAGCCACGTGATCAGTGCATGAGTCACGTGATCAGTGCATGATCAGCCACGTGATCAGTGCATGATAGTCACGTGATCAGTGCATGATCAGCCACGTGATCAGTGCATGATCAGCCACGTGATCAGTGCATGATAGCCACGTGATCAGTGCATGATCAGTCACGTGATCAGTGCATGATCAGCCACGTGATCAGTGCATGATCAGCCACGTGATCAGTGCATGATCAGCCACGTGATCAGTGCATGATCAGTCACGTGATCAGTGCATGATCAGCCACGTGATCAGTGCATGATAGCCACGTGATCAGTGCATGATCAGTCACGTGATCAGTGCATGATCAGTTACGTGATCAGTGCATGATCAGCCACGTGATCAGTGCATGATCAGCCACGTGATCAGTGCATGATCAATCACGTGATCAGTGCATGATCAGTCACGTGATCAGTGCATGATAGCCACGTGATCAGTGCATGATCAGCCACGTGATCAGTGCATGATAGCCACGTGATCAGTGCATGATAGCCACGTGATCAGTGCATGATCAGTCACGTGTTACGCATGATCAGCCACGTGATCAGTGCATGATATCCACGTGATCAGTGCATGATCAGCCACGTGATCAGTGCATGATAGCCACGTGATCAGTGCATGATCAGTCACGTGATCATGTGTGATCAGCCACGTGATCAGTGCATGATCAGTCACGTGATCAGTGCATGATCATTTACGTGATCAGTGCATGATCAGTCACGTGACCAGTATATGGTAGCTACGTGATCATTCCATGACGAGCCACGTGAGCAGTGCATGATAGCCACGTGATGTGTGCATGAGTTACGTGAGCAGAGTATGATCAGCCACGTGATCAGTGCATGAGTGCCACGTGATCAGTGCATTATATGTCACGTGACAGGTGTGTGATCAGCCACGTGAACAGTGCATGTTCAGCCACGTGATCAGTGCATGATAGCCACGTGATCAGTGCATGATCAGTTACGTGAGCAGTGTATGATCAGCCACGTGATCAGTGCATGGTCAGACACGTGAACAGTGTATGATCAGCCACGTGATCAGTGCATGATATCCAAGTGATCAGTGCATGATCATCACGTGATCAGTGTATGATCAGCCACGTGAACAGTGCATGCTCAGTCACGTGATCTGGGCCTGCTGAGCTGCGTGATTACTGTCTGCTCATCTGCTTGACAATTGCCAGCTGAGCTGCACGATTCCTGCCTGTCATCTGCTTGACAATTGCCAGCTGTGCTGCGTAATTCCTGCCTGCTCAGCTGCTTGATTATTGCCAGCTGAGCAGCATGATTCCTCACACCTGAGTTCCATGATTATTGCCTGCTGACTGTTTGATTCGTGCCTACTCAGCTCTTTGTTTATTGCCTCCAGAGGCACATGATCAGTGTATGATAGCAAACATGATCAGCGCATGATCAGTCACATGATCAGCGCCATTAAGTCACGTGATCACTACATGATAGTCATGTGATCAGTCCATGCTCAGTCACGGTATCAGTGCATGATCAGCCACGTGATCAGTGCATGATCTGTCAAATGATTAGTGTATGATCATCCACGTGATCAGTGCATGGGCAGTCATGTGATCAGTGCATGATATAGACGTGATCAGTGCATGATCAGTCTCGTGATCAGTGCATGATAGCCACGTGATCAGTGCATGATCAGTCACCTGATGGGTGTATGATCATTCACGTGACCTGTACATGGTAGCTACATGATCATTGCATGATCAGCCACGTGAGTAGTTCATGATAGCGACGTGATCACTGCATGATCAGTCACGTGATCAGTGCATGATCAGTCATGTGACCAGTACATGGTAGCTGCGTGAACATGGCATGATCAGCCACGTGAGCAGTGCATGATAGCCACGTGATCAGTGCATGATCAGACACGTGATCAGTGCATGATCAGTCACGTGATCAGTGCATGATCAGGCACGTGATCAGTGTATGTCAGCCAAGTGATCAGTGCATGATAGCCACGTGATCAGTGCATGATCAGTCACGTGATCAGTGCATGATCAGTTACGTGATCAGTGCATGATCAGCCACGTGATCAGTGCATGATCAGCCACGTGATCAGTGCATGATCAATTACGTGATCAGTGCATGATCAGTCACGTGACCAGTACATGGTAGCTACGTGATCATTGCATGATCAGCCACGTGATCAGTGCATGATAGCCACGTGATCAGTGCATGATAGCCACGTGATCAGTGCATGATCAGTCATGTGATACGTGTGTGATCAGCCACGTGATCAGTGCATGATATCCACGTGATCAGTGCATGACAGCCACGTGATCAGTGCATGAGAGCCACGGGACCAGTGCATGATCAGTCACGTGATACATGTGTGATCAGCCACGTGATCAGTGCATGATGAGCCACGTGATCAGTGCAGGATCAATTACGTGATCAGTGCATGATCAGTCACGTGACCAGTACATGGTTGCTACGTGATCGTTGCATGATCAGGCACGTGAGCAGAGCATGATAGCCACGTGTTCAGTGCATGATCAGTCACGTGATCAGTACATGATCAGTCACGTGAACAGTGCATGATCATTTACGTGATCTTGCATGATCAGTCACGTGACCAGTATATGGTTGCTACGTGATCATTCCATGACGAGCCACGTGAGCAGTGCATGATAGCCACGTGATGTGTGCATGAGTTACGTGAGCAGAGTATGATCAGCCACGTGATCAGTGCATGAGTGCCACGTGATCAGTGCATGATATGTCACGTGACAGGTGTGTGATTAGCCACGTGAACATTGCATGTTCAGCCACGTGATCAGTGCATGATCAGTTACGTGAGCAGTGCATGATCAGCCACGTGATCAGTGCATGGTCAGACACGTGAACAGTGTATGATCAGCCACGTGATCAGTGCATGATATCCAAGTGATCAGTGCATGATCATCACGTGATCAGTGTATGATCAGCCACGTGAACAGTGCATGCTCAGTCACGTGATCTGGGCCTGCTGAGCTGCGTGATTACTGTCTGCTCATCTGCTTGACAATTGCCAGCTGAGCTGCACGATTCCTGCCTGTCATCTGCTTGACAATTGCCAGCTGTGCTGCATAATTCCTGCCTGTTCAGCTGCTTGATTATTGCCAGCTGAGCAGCATGATTCCTCACACCTGAGTTCCATGATTATTGCCTGCTGACTGTTTGATTCGTGCCTACTCAGCTCTTTGTTTATTGCCTCCAGAGGCACATGATCAGTGTATGATAGCAAACATGATCAGCGCATGATCAGTCACATGATCAGCGCCATTAAGTCACGTGATCACTACATGATAGTCATGTGATCAGTCCATGCTCAGTCACGGTATCAGTGCATGATCAGCCACGTGATCAGTGCATGATCTGTCACAAGATTAGTGTATGATCATCCACGTGATCAGTGCATGGGCAGTCATGTGATCAGTGCATGATATAGACGTGATCAGTGCATGATCAGTCTCGTGATCAGTGCATGATAGCCACGTGATCAGTGCATGATCAGTCACCTGATGGCTGTATGATCATTCACGTGACCTGTACATGGTAGCTACATGATCATTGCATGATCAGCCACGTGAGTAGTGCATGATAGCCACGTGATCACTGCATGATCAGTCACGTGATCAGTGCATGATCAGTCATGTGACCAGTACATGGTAGCTGCTTGATCATGGCATGATCAGCCACGTGAGCAGTGCATGATAGCCACGTGATCAGTGCATGATCAGACACGTGATCAGTGCATGATCAGTCACGTGATCAGTGCATGATCAGCCACGTGATCAGTGCATGACCAGGCACGTGATCAGTGTATGTCAGCCACGTGATCAGTGCATGATAGCCACGTGATCAGTGCATGATCAGTCACGTGATCAGTGCATGATCAGTTACGTGATCAGTGCATGATCAGCCACGTGATCAGTGCATGATCAGCCACGTGATCAGTGCATGATCAATTACGTGATCAGTGCATGATCAGTCACGTGATCAGTGCATGGTAGCTACGTGATCAGTGCATGATCAGCCACGTGATCAGTGCATGATAGCCACGTGATCAGTGCATGATCAGCCACGTGATCAGTGCATGATCAGTCACGTGATGGGTGCATGATCATTCACGTGATCAGTGCATGGTAGCTACGTGATCAGTGCATGATCAGCCACGTGATCAGTGCATGATAGCCACGTGATCAGTGCATGATCAGTCACGTGATCAGTGCATGATCAGTCACGTGATCAGTGCATGGTAGCTGCGTGATCATGCATGATCAGCCACGTGATCAGTGCATGATAGCCACGTGATCAGTGCATGATCAGCCACGTGATCAGTGCATGATCAGTCACGTGATCAGTGCATGATCAGCCACGTGATCAGTGCATGATCAGGCACGTGATCAGTGCATGTCCAGCCACGTGATCAGTGCATGATAGCCACGTGATCAGTGCATGATCAGTTACGTGATCAGTGCATGATCAGCCACGTGATCAGTGCATGATCAGTCACGTGATCAGTGCATGATCAGCCACGTGATCAGTGCATGATAGCCACGTGATCAGTGCATGATCATCACGTGATCAGTGCATGATCAGTCACGTGATCAGTGCATGGTAGCTGCGTGATCATGCATGATCAGCCACGTGATCAGTGCATGATAGCCACGTGATCAGTGCATGATCAGTCACGTGATCAGTGCATGATCAGTCACGTGATCAGTGCATGATCAGCCACGTGATCAGTGCATGATCAGTCACGTGATCAGTGCATGATCAGCCACGTGATCAGTGCATGATCAGGCACGTGATCAGTGCATGTCCAGCCACGTGATCAGTGCATGATAGCCACGTGATCAGTGCATGATCAGTCACGTGATCAGTGCATGATCAGTTACGTGATCAGTGCATGATCAGCCACGTGATCAGTGCATGATCAGCCACGTGATCAGTGCATGATCAATCACGTGATCAGTGCATGATCAGTCACGTGATCAGTACATGGTAGCCACGTGATCAGTGCATGATCAGCCACGTGATCAGTGCATGATAGCCACGTGATCAGTGCATGATAGCCACGTGATCAGTGCATGATCAGTCACGTGATCATGATCAGCCACATGATCAGTGCATGATAGCCACGTGATCAGTGCATGATCAGCCACGTGATCAGTGCATGAGCAGCCACGGGATCAGTGCATGATCAGTCACGTGATCAGTGCATGATCAGTTACGTGATCAGTGCATGATCAGCCACGTGATCAGTGCATGATCAGCCACGTGATCAGTGCATGATCATTACGTGATCAGTGCATGATCAGTCACGTGATCAGTACATGGTAGCCACGTGATCAGTGCATGATCAGCCACGTGATCAGTGCATGATAGCCACGTGATCAGTGCATGATAGCCACGTGATCAGTGCATGATCAGTCATGTGTCAGTGTGTGATCAGCCACGTGATCAGTGCATGATATCCACGTGATCAGTGCATGATCAGCCACGTGATCAGTGCATGAGCAGCCACGGGATCAGTGCATGATCAGTCACGTGATCAGTGCATGATCAGCCACGTGATCAGTGCATGATCAGTCACGTGATCAGTGCATGATCATTTACGTGATCAGTGCATGATCAGTCACGTGACCAGTATATGGTTGCTACGTGATCATTCCATGACGAGCCACGTGAGCAGTGCATGATAGCCACGTGATGTGTGCATGACTTACGTGAGCAGAGTATGATCAGCCACGTGATCAGTGCATGAGTGCCACGTGATCAGTGCATTATATGTCACGTGACAGGTGTGTGATCAGCCACGTGAACAGTGCATGTTCAGCCACGTGATCAGTGCATGATAGCCACGTGATCAGTGCATGATCAGTTACGTGAGCAGTGTATGATCAGCCACGTGATCAGTGCATGGTCAGACACGTGAACAGTGTATGATCAGCCACGTGATCAGTGCATGATATCCAAGTGATCAGTGCATGATCATCACGTGATCAGTGTATGATCAGCCACGTGAACAGTGCATGCTCAGTCACGTGATCTGGGCCTGCTGAGCTGCGTGATTACTGTCTGCTCATCTGCTTGACAATTGCCAGCTGAGCTGCACGATTCCTGCCTGTCATCTGCTTGACAATTGCCAGCTGTGCTGCGTAATTCCTGCCTGCTCAGCTGCTTGATTATTGCCAGCTGAGCAGCATGATTCCTCACACCTGAGTTCCATGATTATTGCCTGCTGACTGTTTGATTCGTGCCTACTCAGCTCTTTGTTTATTGCCTCCAGAGGCACATGATCAGTGTATGATAGCAAACATGATCAGCGCATGATCAGTCACATGATCAGCGCCATTAAGTCACGTGATCACTACACGATAGTCATGTGATCAGTCCATGCTCAGTCACGGTATCAGTGCATGATCAGCCACGTGATCAGTGCATGATCTGTCAAAAGATTAGTGTATGATCATCCACGTGATCAGTGCATGGGCAGTCATGTAATCAGTGCATGATATAGACGTGATCAGTGCATGATCAGTCTCGTGATCAGTGCATGATAGCCACGTGATCAGTGCATGATCAGTCACCTGATGGGTGTATGATCATTCACGTGACCTGTACATGGTAGCTACATGATCATTGCATGATCAGCCACGTGAGTAGTTCATGATAGCGACGTGATCACTGCATGATCAGTCACGTGATCAGTGCATGATCAGTCATGTGACCAGTACATGGTAGCTGCGTGAACATGGCATGATCAGCCACGTGAGCAGTGCATGATAGCCACGTGATCAGTGCATGATCAGACACGTGATCAGTGCATGATCAGTCACGTGATCAGTGCATGATCAGGCACGTGATCAGTGTATGTCCAGCCGTGATCAGTGCATGATAGCCACGTGATCAGTGCATGATCAGTCACGTGATCAGTGCATGATCAGTTATGTGATCAGTGTATGATCAGCCACGTGATCAGTGCATGATCAGCCACATGATCAGTGCATGATCAATTACGTGATCAGTGCATGATCAGTCACGTGACCAGTACATGGTAGCTACGTGATCATTGCCTGATCAGCCACGTGATCAGTGCATGATAGCCACGTGATCAGTGCATGATAGCCACGTGATCAGTGCATGATCAGTCATGTGATACGTGTGTGATCAGCCACGTGATCAGTGCATGATATCCACGTGATCAGTGCATGACAGCCACGTGATCAGTGCATGAGAGCCACGGGACCAGTGCATGATCAGTCACGTGATACATGTGTGATCAGCCACGTGATCAGTGCATGATGAGCCACGTGATCAGTGCAGGATCAATTACGTGATCAGTGCATGATCAGTCACGTGACCAGTACATGGTTGCTACGTGATCGTGCATGATCAGCCACGTGAGCAGAGCATGATAGCCACGTGATCAGTGCATGATCAGTCACGTGATCAGTACATGATCAGTCACGTGAACAGTGCATGATCATTTACGTGATCTTGCATGATCAGTCACGTGACCAGTATATGGTTGCTACGTGATCATTCCATGACGAGCCACGTGAGCAGTGCATGATAGCCACGTGATGTGTGCATGAGTTACGTGAGCAGAGTATGATCAGCCACGTGATCAGTGCATGAGTGCCACGTGATCAGTGCATGACAGCCACGTGATCAGTGCATGATCAGCCACGTGATCAGTGCATGATCAGTTACGTGATCAGTGCATGATCAGCCACGTGATCAGTGCATGGTCAGACACGTGAACAGTGTATGATCAGCCACGTGATCAGTGCATGATATCCAAGTGATCAGTGCATGATCATCACGTGATCAGTGTATGATCAGCCACGTGAACAGTGCATGCTCAGTCACGTGATCAGGGCCTGCTGAGCTGCGTGATTACTGTCTGCTCATCTGCTTGACAATTGCCAGCTGAGCTGCACGATTCCTGCCTGTCATCGGCTTGACAATTGCCAGCTGTGCTGCATAATTCCTGCCTGTTCAGCTGCTTGATTATTGCCAGCTGAGCAGCATGATTCCTCACACCTGAGTTCCATGATTATTGCCTGCTGACTGTTTGATTCGTGCCTACTCAGCTCTTTGTTTATTGCCTCCAGAGGCACATGATCAGTGTATGATAGCAAACATGATCAGCGCATGATCAGTCACATGATCAGCGCCATTAAGTCACGTGATCACTACATGATAGTCATGTGATCAGTCCATGCTCAGTCACGGTATCAGTGCATGATCAGCCACGTGATCAGTGCATGATCTGTCACAAGATTAGTGTATGATCATCCACGTGATCAGTGCATGGGCAGTCATGTGATCAGTGCATGATATAGACGTGATCAGTGCATGATCAGTCTCGTGATCAGTGCATGATAGCCACGTGATCAGTGCATGATCAGTCACCTGATGGCTGTATGATCATTCACGTGACCTGTACATGGTAGCTACATGATCATTGCATGATCAGCCACGTGAGTAGTGCATGATAGCCACGTGATCAGTGCATGATCAGTCACGTGATCAGTGCATGATCAGTCATGTGACCAGTACATGGTAGCTGCTTGATCATGGCATGATCAGCCACGTGAGCAGTGCATGATAGCCACGTGATCAGTGCATGATCAGACACGTGATCAGTGCATGATCAGTCACGTGATCAGTGCATGATCAGCCACGTGATCAGTGCATGATCAGGCACGTGATCAGTGTATGTCAGCCACGTGATCAGTGCATGATAGCCACGTGATCAGTGCATGATCAGTCACGTGATCAGTGCATGATCAGTTACGTGATCAGTGTATGATCAGCCACGTGATCAGTGCATGATCAGCCACGTGATCAGTGCATGATCAGCCACGTGATCAGTGCATGATCAGTTACATGACCAGTACATGGTAGCTACGTGATCAGTGCATGATCAGCCACGTGATCAGTGCATGATAGCCACGTGATCAGTGCATGATAGCCACGTGATCAGTGCATGATCAGTCACGTGATGGGTGCATGATCATTCACGTGATCAGTACATGGTAGCTACGTGATCAGTGCATGATCAGCCACGTGATCAGTGCATGATAGCCACGTGATCAGTGCATGATCAGTCACGTGATCAGTGCATGATCAGTCACGTGATCAGTACATGGTAGCTGCGTGATCATGCATGATCAGCCACGTGATCAGTGCATGATAGCCACGTGATCAGTGCATGATCAGTCACGTGATCAGTGCATGATCAGTCACGTGATCAGTGCATGATCAGCCACGTGATCAGTGCATGATCAGGCACGTGATCAGTGCATGTCCAGCCACGTGATCAGTGCATGATAGCCACGTGATCAGTGCATGATCAGTTACGTGATCAGTGCATGATCAGCCACGTGATCAGTGCATGATCAGACACGTGATCAGTGCATGATCAGCCACGTGATCAGTGCATGATAGCCACGTGATCAGTGCATGATCATCACGTGATCAGTGCATGATCAGTCACGTGACCAGTACATGGTAGCTGCGTGATCATGCATGATCAGCCACGTGATCAGTGCATGATAGCCACGTGATCAGTGCATGATCAGTCACGTGATCAGTGCATGATCAGTCACGTGATCAGTGCATGATCAGCCACGTGATCAGTGCATGATCAGTCACGTGATCAGTGCATGATCAGCCACGTGATCAGTGCATGATCAGGCACGTGATCAGTGCATGTCCAGCCACGTGATCAGTGCATGATAGCCACGTGATCAGTGCATGATCAGTCACGTGATCAGTGCATGATCAGTTACGTGATCAGTGCATGATCAGCCACGTGATCAGTGCATGATCAGCCACGTGATCAGTGCATGATCAGTTACGTGATCAGTGCATGATCAGTCACGTGACAGTACATGGTAGCTACGTGATCATTGCATGATCAGCCACGTGATCAGTGCATGATAGCCACGTGATCAGTGCATGATAGCCACGTGATCAGTGCATGATCAGTCATGTGATAGTGTGTGATGAGCCACGTGATCAGTGCATGATAGCCACGTGATCAGTGCATGACAGCCACGTGATCAGTGCATGATAGCCACGTGATCAGTGCATGATCAGTCACGTGATACAGTGCATGATCAGCCACGTGATCAGTGCATGATAGCCACGTGATCAGTGCATGATCAGTTACGTGATCAGTGCATGATCAGCCACGTGATCAGTGCATGATCAGCACGTGATCAGTGCATGATCAGCCACGTGATCAGTGCATGATAGCCACGTGATCAGTGCATGATCAGTCACGTGATCAGTGCATGATCAGCCACGTGAACAGTGCATGCTCAGTCACGTGATCTGGGCCTGCTGAGCTGCGTGATTACTGTCTGCTCATCTGCTTGACAATTGCCAGCTGAGCTGCACGATTCCTGCCTGTCATCTGCTTGACAATTGCCAGCTGTGCTGCGTAATTCCTGCCTGCTCAGCTGCTTGATTATTGCCAGCTGAGCAGCATGATTCCTCACACCTGAGTTCCATGATTATTGCCTGCTGACTGTTTGATTCGTGCCTACTCAGCTCTTTGTTTATTGCCTCCAGAGGCACATGATCAGTGTATGATAGCAAACATGATCAGCGCATGATCAGTCACATGATCAGCGCCATTAAGTCACGTGATCACTACATGATAGTCATGTGATCAGTCCATGCTCAGTCACGGTATCAGTGCATGATCAGCCACGTGATCAGTGCATGATCAGTCACATGATTAGTGTATGATCATCCACGTGATCAGTGCATGGGCAGTCATGTGATCAGTGCATGATATAGACGTGATCAGTGCATGATCAGTCACGTGATCAGTGCATGATAGCCACGTGATCAGTGCATGATCAGTCACCTGATGGGTGTATGATCATTCACGTGACCTGTACATGGTAGCTACATGATCATTGCATGATCAGCCACGTGATAGTGCATGATAGCCACGTGATCAGTGCATGATCAGTCACGTGATCAGTGCATGATCAGTCACGTGACCAGTACATGGTAGCTGCGTGATCATGCATGATCAGCCACGTGAGCAGTGCATGATAGCCACGTGATCAGTGCATGATCAGTCACGTGATCAGTGCATGATCAGTCACGTGAATCAGTGCATGATCATTTACGTGATCAGTGCATGATCAGTCACGTGACCAGTATATGGTTGCTACGTGATCATTCCATGACGAGCCACGTGAGCAGTGCATGATAGCCACGTGATGTGTGCATGAGTTACGTGAGCAGAGTATGATCAGCCACGTGATCAGTGCATGAGTGCCACGTGATCAGTGCATGATATGTCACGTGACAGGTGTGTGATCAGCCACGTGATCAGTGCATGATCAGCCACGTGATCAGTGCATGATCAGTTACGTGAGCAGTGTATGATCAGCCACGTGATCAGTGCATGGTCAGACACGTGAACAGTGTATGATCAGCCACGTGATCAGTGCATGATATCCAAGTGATCAGTGCATGATCATCACGTGATCAGTGTATGATCAGCCACGTGAACAGTGCATGCTCAGTCACGTGATCTGGGCCTGCTGAGCTGCGTGATTACTGTCTGCTCATCTGCTTGACAATTGCCAGCTGAGCTGCACGATTCCTGCCTGTCATCTGCTTGACAATTGCCAGCTGTGCTGCGTAATTCCTGCCTGCTCAGCTGCTTGATTATTGCCAGCTGAGCAGCATGATTCCTCACACCTGAGTTCCATGATTATTGCCTGCTGACTGTTTGATTCGTGCCTACTCAGCTCTTTGTTTATTGCCTCCAGAGGCACATGATCAGTGTATGATAGCAAACATGATCAGCGCATGATCAGTCACATGATCAGTGCCATTAAGTCACGTGATCACTACATGATAGTCATGTGATCAGTCCATGCTCAGTCACGGTATCAGTGCATGATCAGCCACGTGATCAGTGCATGATCTGTCACAAGATTAGTGTATGATCATCCACGTGATCAGTGCATGGGCAGTCATGTGATCAGTGCATGATATAGACGTGATCAGTGCATGATCAGTCTCGTGATCAGTGCATGATAGCCACGTGATCAGTGCATGATCAGTCACCTGATGGGTGTATGATCATTCACGTGACCTGTACATGGTAGCTACATGATCATTGCATGATCAGCCACGTGAGAAGTTCATGATAGCCACGTGATCACTGCATGATCAGTCACGTGATCAGTGCATGATCAGTCATGTGACCAGTACATGGTAGCTGCTTGATCATGGCATGATCAGCCACGTGAGCAGTGCATGATAGCCACGTGATCAGTGCATGATCAGACACGTGATCAGTGCATGATCAGTCACGTGATCAGTGCATGATCAGCCACGTGATCAGTGCATGATCAGGCACGTGATCAGTGTATGTCAGCCACGTGATCAGTGCATGATAGCCACGTGATCAGTGCATGATCAGTCACGTGATCAGTGCATGATCAGTCACGTGATCAGTGCATGATCAGCCACGTGATCAGTGCATGATCAGCCACGTGATCAGTGCATGATCAATTACGTGATCAGTGCATGATCAGTCACGTGATCAGTACATGGTAGCCACGTGATCAGTGCATGATCAGCCACGTGATCAGTGCATGATAGCCACGTGATCAGTGCATGATAGCCACGTGATCAGTGCATGAGGCCACGTGATCAGTGCATGATCAGTCACGTGATACATGTGTGATCAGCCACGTGATCAGTGCATGATGAGACACGTGATCAGTGCATGATCAATTACGTGATCAGTGCATGATCAGTCACGTGACCAGTACATGGTTGCTACGTGATCGTGCATGATCAGCCACGTGAGCAGTGCATGATAGCCACGTGATCAGTGCATGATCAGTCACGTGATCAGTACATGATCAGCACGTGATCAGTGCATGATCAGCCACGTGATCAGTGCATGATAGCCACGTGATCAGTGCATGATAGCCACGTGATCAGTGCATGATCAGTCACGTGATCAGTGTGTGATCAGCCACGTGATCAGTGCATGATAGCCACGTGATCAGTGCATGATCAGCCACGTGATCAGTGCATGATAGCCACGTGATCAGTGCATGATCAGTCACGATCATGTGTGATCAGCCACGTGATCAGTGCATGATAGCCACGTGATCAGTGCATGATCAGTTACGTGATCAGTGCATGATCAGTCACGTGATCAGTGCATGGTCAGCACGTGATCAGTGCATGATCAGCCACGTGATCAGTGCATGATAGCCACGTGATCAGTGCATGATCAGTCACGTGATCAGTGTATGATCAGCCACGTGAACAGTGCATGCTCAGTCACGTGATCAGGGCCTGCTGAGCTGCGTGATTACTGTCTGCTCATCTGCTTGACAATTGCCAGCTGAGCTGCACGATTCCTGCCTGTCATCTGCTTGACAATTGCCAGCTGTGCTGCGTAATTCCTGCCTGCTCAGCTGCTTGATTATTGCCAGCTGAGCAGCATGATTCCTCACACCTGAGTTCCATGATTATTGCCTGCTGACTGTTTGATTCGTGCCTACTCAGCTCTTTGTTTATTGCCTCCAGAGGCACATGATCAGTGTATGATAGCAAACATGATCAGCGCATGATCAGTCACATGATCAGCGCCATTAAGTCACGTGATCACTACATGATAGTCATGTGATCAGTCCATGCTCAGTCACGGTATCAGTGCATGATCAGCCACGTGATCAGTGCATGATCTGTCACAAGATTAGTGTATGATCATCCACGTGATCAGTGCATGGGCAGTCATGTGATCAGTGCATGATATAGACGTGATCAGTGCATGATCAGTCTCGTGATCAGTGCATGATAGCCACGTGATCAGTGCATGATCAGCCACGTGATCAGTGCATGAGCAGCCACGGGATCAGTGCATGATCAGTCACGTGATCATGTGTGATCAGCCACGTGATCAGTGCATGATGAGCCACGTGATCAGTGCATGATCAGCACGTGATCAGTGCATGATCAGTCACGTGACCAGTACATGGTTGCTACGTGATCGTTGCATGATCAGCCACGTGAGCAGTGCATGATAGCCACGTGATCAGTGCATGATCAGTCACGTGATCAGTGCATGATCAGTCACGTGATCAGTGCATGATCATTTACGTGATCAGTGCATGATCAGTCACGTGACCAGTATATGGTTGCTACGTGATCATTCCATGAGCCACGTGATCAGTGCATGATAGCCACGTGATGTGTGCATGAGTTACGTGATCAGAGTATGATCAGCCACGTGATCAGTGCATGAGTGCCACGTGATCAGTGCATGATATGTCACGTGACAGGTGTGTGATCAGCCACGTGAACAGTGCATGTTCAGCCACGTGATCAGTGCATGATAGCCACGTGATCAGTGCATGATCAGTTACGTGATCAGTGCATGATCAGCCACGTGATCAGTGCATGGTCAGACACGTGAACAGTGCATGATCAGCCACGTGATCAGTGCATGATATCCAAGTGATCAGTGTATGATCATCACGTGATCAGTGTATGATCAGCCACGTGAACAGTGCATGCTCAGTCACGTGATCTGGGCCTGCTGAGCTGCGTGATTACTGTCTGCTCATCTGCTTGACAATTGCCAGCTGAGCTGCACGATTCCTGCCTGCTCAGCTGCTTGATTATTGCCAGCTGAGCAGCATGATTCCTCACACCTGAGTTCCATGATTATTGCCTGCTGACTGTTTGATTCGTGCCTACTCAGCTCTTTGTTTATTGCCTCCAGAGGCACATGATCAGTGTATGATAGCAAACATGATCAGCGCATGATCAGACACATGATCAGCGCCATTAAGTCACGTGATCACTACATGATAGTCATGTGATCAGTCCATGCTCAGTCACGGTATCAGTGCATGATCAGCCACGTGATCAGTGCATGATCTGTCACATGATTAGTGTATGATCATCCACGTGATCAGTGCATGGGCAGTCATGTGATCAGTGCATGATATAGACGTGATCAGTGCATGATCAGTCTCGTGATCAGTGCATGATAGCCACGTGATCAGTGCATGATCAGCCACGTGATCAGTGCATGAGCCACGTGATCAGTGCATGATCAGTCACGTGATCATGTGATCAGCCACGTGATCAGTGCATGATAGCTACGTGATCAGTGCATGATCAGTTACGTGATCAGTGCATGATCAGTCACGTGACCAGTACATGGTAGCTACGTGATCAGCATGATCAGCCACGTGATCAGTGCATGATAGCCACGTGATCAGTGCATGATCAGTCACGTGATCAGTGCATGATCAGTCACGTGATCAGTGCATGATCAGCCACGTGATCAGTGCATGATCAGTCACGTGACCAGTATATGGTAGCTACGTGATCATTCCATGACAGCCACGTGAGCAGTGCATGATAGCCACGTGATGAGTGCATGAGTTACGTGATCAGTGCATGATCAGCCACGTGATCAGTGCATGATAGTCACGTGATCAGTGCATGATCAGCCACGTGATCAGTGCATGATCAGCCACGTGATCAGTGCATGATAGCCACGTGATCAGTGCATGATCAGTTACGTGATCAGTGCATGATCAGCCACGTGATCAGTGCATGATCAGCCACGTGATCAGTGCATGATCAGCCACGTGATCAGTGCATGATCAGCACGTGATCAGTGCATGTCCAGCCACGTGATCAGTGCATGATAGCCACGTGATCAGTGCATGATCAGTCACGTGATCAGTGCATGATCAGTTACGTGATCAGTGCATGATCAGCCACGTGATCAGTGCATGATCAGCCACGTGATCAGTGCATGATCAATTACGTGATCAGTGCATGATCAGTCACGTGACCAGTACATGGTAGCCACGTGATCATTGCATGATCAGCCACGTGATCAGTGCATGATAGCCACGTGATCAGTGCATGATAGCCACGTGATCAGTGCATGATCAGTCACGTGATACGTGTGTGATCAGCCACGTGATCAGTGCATGATATCCACGTGATCAGTGCATGATCAGCCACGTGATCAGTGCATGATAGCCACGTGATCAGTGCATGATCAGTCACGTGATCAGTGTGATCAGCCACGTGATCAGTGCATGATCAGTCACGTGATCAGTGCATGATCAATTACGTGATCTTTGCATGATCAGTCACGTGACCAGTATATGGTTGCTACGTAATCATTCCATGACGAGCCACGTGAGCAGTGCATGATAGCCACGTGATGTGTGCATGACTTACGTGAGCAGAGTATGATCAGCCACGTGATCAGTGCATGAGTGCCACGTGATCAGTGCATTATATGTCACGTGACAGGTGTGTGATCAGCCACGTGAACAGTGCATGTTCAGCCACGTGATCAGTGCATGATAGCCACGTGATCAGTGCATGATCAGTTACGTGAGCAGTGTATGATCAGCCACGTGATCAGTGCATGGTCAGACACGTGAACAGTGTATGATCAGCCACGTGATCAGTGCATGATATCCAAGTGATCAGTGCATGATCATCACGTGATCAGTGTATGATCAGCCACGTGAACAGTGCATGCTCAGTCACGTGATCTGGGCCTGCTGAGCTGCGTGATTACTGTCTGCTCATCTGCTTGACAATTGCCAGCTGAGCTGCACGATTCCTGCCTGTCATCTGCTTGACAATTGCCAGCTGTGCTGCGTAATTCCTGCCTGCTCAGCTGCTTGATTATTGCCAGCTGAGCAGCATGATTCCTCACACCTGAGTTCCATGATTATTGCCTGCTGACTGTTTGATTCGTGCCTACTCAGCTCTTTGTTTATTGCCTCCAGAGGCACATGATCAGTGTATGATAGCAAACATGATCAGCGCATGATCAGTCACATGATCAGCGCCATTAAGTCACGTGATCACTACATGATAGTCATGTGATCAGTCCATGCTCAGTCACGGTATCAGTGCATGATCAGCCACGTGATCAGTGCATGATCTGTCACAAGATTAGTGTATGATCATCCACGTGATCAGTGCATGGGCAGTCATGTGATCAGTGCATGATATAGATGTGAACAGTGCATGATCAGTCTCGTGATCAGTGCATGATAGCCACGTGATCAGTGCATGATCAGTCACCTGATGGGTGTATGATCATTCACGTGACCTGTACATGGTAGCTACATGATAATTGCATGATCAGCCACGTGAGTAGTGCATGATAGCCACGTGATCACTGCATGATCAGTCACGTGATCAGTGCATGATCAGTCATGTGACCAGTACATGGTAGCTGCGTGAACATGGCATGATCAGCCACGTGAGCAGTGCATGATAGCCACGTTATCAGTGCATGATCAGACACGTGATCAGTGCATGATCAGTCACGTGATCAGTGCATGACCAGGCACGTGATCAGTGTATGTCCAGCCAAGTGATCAGTGCATGATAGCCACGTGATCAGTGCATGATCAGTCACGTGATCAGTGCATGATCAGTTATGTGATCAGTGTATGATCAGCCACGTGATCAGTGCATGATCAGCCACATGATCAGTGCATGATCAATTACGTGATCAGTGCATGATCAGTCACGTACCAGTACATGGTAGCTACGTGATCATTGCATGATCAGCCACGTGATCAGTGCATGATAGCCACGTGATCAGTGCATGATAGCCACGTGATCAGTGCATGATCAGTCATGTGATACGTGTGTGATCAGCCACGTGATCAGTGCATGATATCCACGTGATCAGTGCATGACAGCCACGTGATCAGTGCATGAGAGCCACGGGACCAGTGCATGATCAGTCACGTGATACATGTGTGATCAGCCACGTGATCAGTGCATGATGAGCCACGTGATCAGTGCAGGATCAATTACGTGATCAGTGCATGATCAGTCACGTGACCAGTACATGGTTGCTACGTGATCGTTGCATGATCAGGCACGTGAGCAGAGCATGATAGCCACGTGATCAGTGCATGATCAGTCACGTGATCAGTACATGATCAGTCACGTGAACAGTGCATGATCATTTACGTGATCTTGCATGATCAGTCACGTGACCAGTATATGGTTGCTACGTGATCATTCCATGACGAGCCACGTGAGCAGTGCATGATAGCCACGTGATGTGTGCATGAGTTACGTGAGCAGAGTATGATCAGCCACGTGATCAGTGCATGAGTGCCACGTGATCAGTGCATGATATGTCACGTGACAGGTGTGTGATCAGCCACGTGATCAGTGCATGTTCAGCCACGTGATCAGTGCATGATCAGTTACGTGATCAGTGCATGATCAGCCACGTGATCAGTGCATGGTCAGACACGTGAACAGTGTATGATCAGCCACGTGATCAGTGCATGATATCCAAGTGATCAGTGCATGATCATCACGTGATCAGTGTATGATCAGCCACGTGAACAGTGCATGCTCAGTCACGTGATCTGGGCCTGCTGAGCTGCGTGATTACTGTCTGCTCATCTGCTTGACAATTGCCAGCTGAGCTGCACGATTCCTGCCTGTCATCTGCTTGACAATTGCCAGCTGTGCTGCGTAATTCCTGCCTGTTCAGCTGCTTGATTATTGCCAGCTGAGCAGCATGATTCCTCACACCTGAGTTCCATGATTATTGCCTGCTGACTGTTTGATTCGTGCCTACTCAGCTCTTTGTTTATTGCCTCCAGAGGCACATGATCAGTGTATGATAGCAAACATGATCAGCGCATGATCAGTCACATGATCAGCGCCATTAAGTCACGTGATCACTACATGATAGTCATGTGATCAGTCCATGCTCAGTCACGGTATCAGTGCATGATCAGCCACGTGATCAGTGCATGATCTGTCACAAGATTAGTGTATGATCATCCACGTGATCAGTGCACGGGCAGTCATGTGATCAGTGCATGATATAGACGTGATCAGTGCATGATCAGTCTCGTGATCAGTGCATGATAGCCACGTGATCAGTGCATGATCAGTCACCTGATGGGTGTATGATCATTCACGTGACCTGTACATGGTAGCTACATGATCATTGCATGATCAGCCACGTGAGTAGTGCATGATAGCCACGTGATCACTGCATGATCAGTCACGTGATCAGTGCATGATCAGTCATGTGACCAGTACATGGTAGCTGCGTGATCATGCATGATCAGCCACGTGAGCAGTGCATGATAGCCACGTGATCAGTGCATGATCAGACACGTGATCAGTGCATGATCAGTCACGTGATCAGTGCATGATCAGCCACGTGATCAGTGCATGATCAGGCACGTGATCAGTGTATGTCAGCCACGTGATCAGTGCATGATAGCCACGTGATCAGTGCATGATCAGTCACGTGATCAGTGCATGATCAGTTACGTGATCAGTGTATGATCAGCCACGTGATCAGTGCATGATCAGCCACGTGATCAGTGCATGATCAGCCACGTGATCAGTGCATGATCAGTTACATGACCAGTACATGGTAGCTACGTGATCAGTGCATGATCAGCCACGTGATCAGTGCATGATAGCCACGTGATCAGTGCATGATAGCCACGTGATCAGTGCATGATCAGTCACGTGATGGGTGCATGATCATTCACGTGATCAGTACATGGTAGCCACGTGATCAGTGCATGATCAGCCACGTGATCAGTGCATGATAGCCACGTGATCAGTGCATGATCAGTCACGTGATCAGTGCATGATCAGTCACGTGACCAGTACATGGTAGCTGCGTGATCATGCATGATCAGCCACGTGAGCAGTGCATGATAGCCACGTGATCAGTGCATGATCAGTCACGTGATCAGTGCATGATCAGTCACGTGATCAGTGCATGATCAGCCACGTGATCAGTGCATGATCAGGCACGTGATCAGTGCATGTCCAGCCACGTGATCAGTGCATGATAGCCACGTGATCAGTGCATGATCAGTTACGTGATCAGTGCATGATCAGCCACGTGATCAGTGCATGATCAGTCACGTGATCAGTGCATGATCAGCCACGTGATCAGTGCATGATAGCCACGTGATCAGTGCATGATCATCACGTGATCAGTGCATGATCAGTCACGTGACCAGTACATGGTAGCTGCGTGATCATGCATGATCAGCCACGTGAGCATTGCATGATAGCCACGTGATCAGTGCATGATCAGACGTGATCAGTGCATGATCAGTCACGTGATCAGTGCATGATCAGCCACGTGATCAGTGCATGATCAGTCACGTGATCAGTGCATGATCAGCCACGTGATCAGTGCATGATCAGGCACGTGATCAGTGCATGTCCAGCCACGTGATCAGTGCATGATAGCCACGTGATCAGTGCATGATCAGTCACGTGATCAGTGCATGATCAGTCGTGATCAGTGCATGATCAGCCACGTGATCAGTGCATGATCAGCCACGTGATCAGTGCATGATCAGTTACGTGATCAGTGCATGATCAGTCACGTGACAGTACATGGTAGCTACGTGATCATTGCATGATCAGCCACGTGATCAGTGCATGATAGCCACGTGATCAGTGCATGATAGCCACGTGATCAGTGCATGATCAGTCATGTGATCACGTGTGTGATGAGCCACATGATCAGTGCATGATATCCACGTGATCAGTGCATGACAGCCACGTGATCAGTCCATGAGAGCCACGGGATCAGTGCATGATCAGTCACGTGATACATGTGTGATCAGCCACGTGATCAGTGCATGATGAGCCACGTGATCAGTGCAGGATCAATTACGTGATCAGTGCATGATCAGTCACGTGACCAGTACATGGTTGCCACGTGATCGTTGCATGATCAGCCACGTGAGCAGAGCATGATAGCCACGTGGTCAGTGCATGATCAGTCACGTGATCAGTACATGATCAGACACGTGAACAGTGCATGCTCAGTCACGTGATCTGGGCCTGCTGAGCTGCGTGATTACTGTCTGCTCATCTGCTTGACAATTGCCAGCTGAGCTGCACGATTCCTGCCTGTCATCTGCTTGACAATTGCCAGCTGTGCTGCGTAATTCCTGCCTGCTCAGCTGCTTGATTATTGCCAGCTGAGCAGCATGATTCCTCACACCTGTGTTCCATGATTATTGCCTGCTGACTGTTTGATTCGTGCCTACTCAGCTCTTTGTTTATTGCCTCCAGAGGCACATGATCAGTGTATGATAGCAAACATGATCAGCGCATGATCAGTCACATGATCAGCGCCATTAAGTCACGTGATCACTACATGATAGTCATGTGATCAGTCCATGCTCAGTCACGGTATCAGTGCATGATCAGCCACGTGATCAGTGCATGATCAGTCACAAGATTAGTGTATGATCATCCACGTGATCAGTGCACGGGCAGTCATGTGATCAGTGCATGATATAGACGTGAACAGTGCATGATCAGTCTCGTGATCCGTGCATGATAGCCACGTGATCAGTGCATGATCAGTCACCTGATGGGTGCATGATCATTCACGTGACCTGTACATGGTAGCTACATGATCATTGCATGATCAGCCACGTGAGTAGTTTATGATAGCCACGTGATCACTGCATGATCAGTCACGTGATCAGTGCATGATCAGTCATGTGACCAGTACATGGTAGCTGCGTGATCATGGCATGATCAGCCACGTGAGCAGTGCATGATAGCCACGTGATCAGTGCATGATCAGTCACGTGATCAGTACATGATCAGTCACGTGAACAGTGCATGATCATTTACGTGATCTTTGCATGATCAGTCACGTTACCAGTATATGGTTGCTACGTGATCATTCCATGACGAGCCACGTGAGCAGTGCATGATAGCCACGTGATGTGTGCATGAGTTACGTGAGCAGAGTATGATCAGCCACGTGATCAGTGCATGAGTGCCACGTGATCAGTGAATGATATGTCACGTGACAGGTGTGTGATCAGCCACGTGAACAGTGCATGTTCAGCCACGTGATCAGTGCATGATCAGTTATGTGAGCAGTGTATGATCAGCCACGTGATCAGTGCATGGTCAGACACGTGAACAGTGTATGATCAGCCACGTGATCAGTGCATGATATCCAAGTGATCAGTGCATGATCATCACGTGATCAGTGTATGATCAGCCACGTGAACAGTGCATGCTCAGTCACGTGATCTGGGCCTGCTGAGCTGCGTGATTACTGTCTGCTCATCTGCTTGACAATTGCCAGCTGAGCTGCACGATTCCTGCCTGTCATCTGCTTGACAATTGCCAGCTGTGCTGTGTAATTCCTGTCTGCTCAGCTGCTTGATAATTGCCAGCTGAGCAGCATGATTCTTCACACCTGAGTTCCATGATTATTGCCTGCTGACTGTTTGATTCGTGTCTACTCAGCTCTTTGTTTATTGCCTCCAGAGGCACATGATCAGTGTATGATAGCAAACAGGATCAGCGCATGATCAGTCACATGATCAGTGCCATTAAGTCACGTGATCACTACATGATAGTCATGTGATCAGTCCATGCTCAGTCACAGTATCAGTGCATGATCAGCCACGTGATCAGTACATGATCTGTCACAAGATTAGTGTATGATCATCCACGTGATCAGTGCACGGGCAGTCATGTGATCAGTGCATGATATAGACGTGAACAGTGCATGATCAGTCTCGTGATCCGTGCATGATAGCCACGTGATCAGTGCATGATCAGTCACCTGATGGGTGTATGATCATTCACGTGACCTGTACATGGTAGCTACATGATCATTGCATGATCAGCCACGTGAGAAGTTCATGATAGCCACGTGATCACTGCATGATCAGTCACGTGATCAGTGCATGATCAGTCATGTGACCAGTACATGGTAGCTGCTTGATCATGGCTTGATCAGCCACGTGAGCAGTGCATGATAGCCACGTGATCAGTGCATGATCAGACACGAGATCAGTGCATGATCAGTCACGTGATCAGTGCATGATCAGCCACGTGATCAGTGCATGACCAGGCACGTGATCAGTGTATGTCTAGCCAAGTGATCAGTGCATGATAGCCACGTGATCAGTGCATGATCAGTCACGTGATCAGTGCATGTTCAGTTATGTGATCAGTGTATGATCAGCCACGTGATCAGTGCATGATCAGCCACATGATCAGTGCATGATCAATTACGTGCTCAGTGCATGATCAGTTACATGACCAGTACATGGTAGCTACGTGATCACTGCCTGATAAGCCACGTGATCAGTGCATGATAGCCACGTGATCAGTGCATGATAGCCACGTGATCAGTGCATGAGGCCACGGGATCAGTACATGATCAGTCACGTGATACATGTGTGATCAGCCACGTGATCAGTGCATGATGAGACACGTGATCAGTGCAGGATCAATTACGTGATCAGTGCATGATCAGTCACGTGACCAGTACATGGCCGCTACGTTATCGTTGCATGATCAGCCACGTGAGCAGAGCATGATAGCCACGTGGTCAGTGCATGATCAGTCACGTGATCAGTACATGATCAGTCACGTGAACAGTGTATGATCATTTACGTGATCTTTGCATGATCAGTCACGTTACCAGTATATGGTTGCTACGTGATCATTCCATGACGAGCCACGTGAGCAGTGCATGATAGCCACGTGATGTGTGCATGAGTTACGTGAGCAGAGTATGATCAGCCACGTGATCAGTGCATGAGTGCCACGTGATCAGTGCATGATATGTCACGTGACAGGTGTGTGATCAGCCACGTGAACAGTGCATGTTCAGCCACGTGATCAGTGCATGATAGCCACGTGATCAGTGCATGATCAGTTACGTGAGCAGTGTATGATCAGCCACGTGATCAGTGCATGGTCAGACACGTGAACAGTGTATGATCAGCCACGTGATCAGTGCATGATATCCAAGTGATCAGTACATGATCATCACGTGATCAGTATATGATCAGCCACGTGAACAGTGCATGCTCAGTCACGTGATCTGGGCCTGCTGAGCTGCGTGATTACTGTCTGCTCATCTGCTTGACAATTGCCAGCTGAGCTGCACGATTCCTGCCTGTCATCTGCTTGACAATTGCCAGCTGTGCTGCGTAATTCCTGCCTGCTCAGCTGCTTGATTATTGCCAGCTGAGCAGCATGATTCCTCACACCTGTGTTCCATGATTATTGCCTGCTGACTGTTTGATTCGTGCCTACTCAGCTCTTTGTTTATTGCCTCCAGAGGCACATGATCAGTGTATGATAGCAAACATGATCAGCGCATGATCAGTCACATGATCAGCGCCATTAAGTCACGTGATCACTACATGATAGTCATGTGATCAGTCCATGCTCAGTCACGGTATCAGTGCATGATCAGCCACGTGATCAGTGCATGATCTGTCACAAGATTAGTGTATGATCATCCACGTGATCAGTGCACGGGCAGTCATGTGATCAGTGCATGATATAGACGTGAACAGTGCATGATCAGTCTCGTGATCCGTGCATGATAGCCACGTGATCAGTGCATGATCAGTCACCTGATGGGTGTATGATCATTCACGTGACCTGTACATGGTAGCTACATGATCATTGCATGATCAGCCACGTGAGTAGTTCATGATAGCCACGTGATCACTGCATGATCAGTCACGTGATCAGTGCATGATCAGTCATGTGACCAGTACATGGTAGCTGCGTGATCATGGCATGATCAGCCACGTGAGCAGGGCATGATAGCCACGTGATCAGTGCATGATCAAACACGAGATCAGTGCATGATCAGTCACGTGATCAGTGCATGATCAGCCACGTGATCAGTGCATGACCAGGCACGTGACCAGTGTATGTCCAGCCAAGTGATCAGTGCATGATAGCCACGTGATCAGTGCATGATCAGTCACGTGATCAGTGCATGTTCAGTTATGTGATCAGTGTATGATCAGCCACATGATCAGTGCATGATCAATTACGTGCTCAGTGCATGATCAGTCACGTGACCAGTACATGGTAGCTACGTGATCATTGCCTGATCAGCCACATGATCAGTGCATGATAGCCACGTGATCAGTGCATGATAGCCACGTGATCAGTGCATGATCAGTCATGTGATACGTGAATGATCAGCCACGTGATCAGTGCATGATATCCACGTGATCAGTGCATTACAGCCACGTGATCAGTGCATGAGAGCCACGGGACCAGTGCATGATCAGTCACGTGATACATGTGTGATCAGCCACGTGATCAGTGCATGATGAGCCACGTGATCAGTGCAGGATCAATTACGTGATCAGTGCATGATCAGTCACGTGACCAGTACATGGTTGCTACGTGATCGTTGCATGATCAGCCACGTGAGCAGAGCATGATAGCCACGTGGTCAGTGCATGATCAGTCACGTGATCAGTACATGATCAGTCACGTGAACAGTGCATGATCATTTACGTGATCTTTGCATGATCAGTCACGTTACCAGTATATGGTTGCTACGTGATCATTCCATGACGAGCCACGTGAGCAGTGCATGATAGCCACGTGATGTGTGCATGAGTTACGTGAGCAGAGTATGATCAGCCACGTGATCAGTGCATGAGTGACACGTGATCAGTGCATGATCAAACACGAGATCAGTGCATGATCAGTCACGTGATCAGTGCATGATCAGCCACGTGATCAGTGCATGACCAGGCACGTGATCAGTGTATGTCCAGCCAAGTGATCAGTGCATGATAGCCACGTGATCAGTGCATGATCAGTCACGTGATCAGTGCATGATCAGTTATGTGCTCAGTGTATGATCAGCCACGTGATCAGTGCATGATCAGCCACATGATCAGTGCATGATCAATTACGTGCTCAGTGCATGATCAGTTACGTGACCAGTACAAGGTAGCTACGTGATCATTGCCTGATAAGCCACGTGATCAGTGCATGATTGCCACTTGATCAGTGCATGATAGCCACGTGATCAGTGCATGATCAGTCATGTGATACGTGTGTGATGAGCCACATGATCAGTGCATGATATCCACGTGATCAGTGCATGACAGCCACGTGATCAGTCCATGAGAGCCACGGGATCAGTGCATGATCAGTCACGTGATACATGTGTGATCAGCCACGTGATCAGTGCATGATGAGCCACGTGATCAGTGCAGGATAAATTACGTGATCAGTGCATGATCAGTCACGTGACCAGTACATGGTTGCTACGTGATCGTTGCATGATCAGCCACGTGAGCAGAGCATGATAGCCACGTGGTCAGTGCATGATCAGTCACGTGATCAGTACAAGATCAGACACGTGAACAGTGCATGCTCAGTCACGTGATCTGGGCCTGCTGAGCTGCGTGATTACTGTCTGCTCATCTGCTTGACAATTGCCAGCTGAGCTGCACGATTCCTGCCTGTCATCTGCTTGACAATTGCCAGCTGTGCTGCGTAATTCCTGCCTGCTCAGCTGCTTGATTATTGCCAGCTGAGCAGCATGATTCCTCACACCTGTGTTCCATGATTATTGCCTGCTGACTGTTTGATTCGTGCCTACTCAGCTCTTTGTTTATTGCCTCCAGAGGCACATGATCAGTGTATGATAGCAAACATGATCAGCGCATGATCAGTCACATGATCAGCGCCATTAAGTCACGTGATCACTACATGATAGTCATGTGATCAGTCCATGCTCAGTCACGGTATCAGTGCATGATCAGCCACGTGATCAGTGCATGATCTGTCACAAGATTAGTGTATGATCATCCACGTGATCAGTGCACGGGCAGTCATGTGATCAGTGCATGATATAGACGTGAACAGTGCATGATCAGTCTCGTGATCAGTGCATGATAGCCACGTGATCAGTGCATGATCAGTCACCTGATGGGTGTATGATCATTCACGTGACCTGTACATGGTAGCTACATGATCATTGCATGATCAGCCACGTGAGTAGTTCATGATAGCCACGTGATCACTGCATGATCAGTCACGTGATCAGTGCATGATCAGTCATGTGACCAGTACATGGTAGCTGCGTGATCATGGCATGATCAGCCACGTGAGCAGTGCATGATAGCCACGTGATCAGTGCATGATCAGTCACGTGATCAGTACATGATCAGTCACGTGAACAGTGCATGATCATTTACGTGATCTTTGCATGATCAGTCATGTTACCAGTATATGGTTGCTACGTGATCATTCCATGACGAGCCACGTGAGCAGTGCATGATAGCCACGTGATCAGTGCATGATCAGCCACGTGATCAGTGCATGACCAGGCACGTGATCAGTGTATGTCCAGCCAAGTGATCAGTGCATGATAGCCACGTGATCAGTGCATGATCAGTCACGTGATCAGTGCATGATCAGTTATGTGCTCAGTGTATGATCAGCCACGTGATCAGTGCATGATCAGCCACATTATCAGTGCATGATCAATTACGTGCTCAGTGCATGATCAGTTACGTGACCAGTACAAGGTAGCTACGTGATCATTGCCTGATAAGCCACGTGATCCGTGCATGATAGCCACTTGATCAGTGCATGATAGCCACGTGATCAGTGCATGATCAGTCATGTGATACGTGTGTGATGAGCCACATTATCAGTGCATGATATCCACGTGATCAGTGCATGACAGCCACGTGATCAGTCCATGAGAGCCACGGGATCAGTGCATGATCAGTCACGTGATACATGTGTGATCAGCCACGTGATCAGTGCATGATGAGCCACGTGATCAGTGCAGGATCAATTACGTGATCAGTGCATGATCAGTCACGTGACCAGTACATGGTTGCTACGTGATCATTGCATGATCAGCCACGTGATCAGTGCATGATAGCCACGTGATCAGTGCATGATCAGTCACCTGATGGGTGTATGATCATTCACGTGACCTGTACATGGTAGCTACGTGATCATTGCATGATCAGCCACGTGAGTAGTTCATGATAGCCATGTGATCAGTGCATGATCAGTCATGTGACCAGTACATGGTAGCTGCGTGATCATGGCATGATCAGCCACGTGAGCAGTGCATGATAGCCACGTGATCAGTGCATGATCAGTCACGTGATCAGTGCATGATCAGTCACGTGAACAGTGCATGATCATTTACGTGATCTTTGCATGATCAGTCACGTTACCAGTATATGGTTGCTACGTGATCATTCCATGACGAGCCACGTGAGCAGTGCATGATAGCCACGTGATGTGTGCATGAGTTACGTGAGCAGAGTATGATCAGCCACGTTATCAGTGCATGAGTGCCACGTGATCAGTGAATGATATGTCACGTGACAGGTGTGTGATCAGCCACGTGAACAGTGCATGTTCAGCCACGTGATCAGTGCATGATAGCCACGTGATCAGTGCATGATCAGTTACGTGAGCAGTGTATGATCAGCCACGTGATCAGTGCATGGTCAGACACGTGAACAGTGTATGATCAGCCACGTGATCAGTGCATGATATCCAAGTGATCAGTGCATGATCATCACGTGATCAGTGTATGATCAGCCACGTGAACAGTGCATGCTCAGTCACGTGATCTGGGCCTGCTGAGCTGCGTGATTACTGTCTGCTCATCTGCTTGACAATTGCCAGCTGAGCTGCACGATTCCTGCCTGTCATCTGCTTGACAATTGCCAGCTGTGCTGTGTAATTCCTGCCTGCTCAGCTGCTTGATTATTGCCAGCTGAGCAGCATGATTCCTCACACCTGAGTTCCATGATTATTGCCTGCTGACTGTTTGATTCGTGCCTACTCAGCTCTTTGTTTATTGCCTCCAGAGGCACATGATCAGTGTATGATAGCAAACATGATCAGCGCATGATCAGTCACATGATCAGTGCCATTAAGTCACGTGATCACTACATGATAGTCATGTGATCAGTCCATGCTCAGTCACAGTATCAGTGCATGATCAGCCACGTGATCAGTACATGATCTGTCACAAGATTAGTGTATGATCATCCACGTGATCAGTGCACGTGCAGTCATGTGATCAGTGCATGATATAGACGTGAACAGTGCATGATCAGTCTCGTGATCCGTGCATGATAGTCACGTGATCAGTGCATGATCAGTCACCTGATGGGTGTATGATCATTCACGTGACCTGTACATGGTAGCTACTTGATCATTGCATGATCAGCCACGTGAGTAGTTCATGATAGCCACGTGATCACTGCATGATCAGTCACGTGATCAGTGCATGATCAGTCATGTGACCAGTACATGGTAGCTGCGTGATCATGGCATGATCAGCCACGTGAGCAGTGCATGATAGCCACGTGATCAGTGCATGATCAGACACGAGATCAGTGCATGATCAGTCACGTGATCAGTGCATGATCAGCCACGTGATCAGTGCATGACCAGGCACGTGATCAGTGTATGTCCAGCCAAGTGATCAGTGCATGATAGCCACGTGATCAGTGCATGATCAGTCACGTGATCAGTGCATGTTCAGTTATGTGATCAGTGTATGATCAGCCACGTGATCAGTGCATGATCAGCCACATGATCAGTGCATGATCAATTACGTGCTCAGTGCATGATCAGTTACATGACCAGTACATGGTAGCTACGTGATCATTGCCTGATATGCCACGTGATCAGTGCTTTATAGCCACGTGATCAGTGCATGATAGCCACGTGATCAGTGCATGATCAGTCATGTGATACGTGTGTGATCAGCCACGTGATCAGTGCATGATATCCACGTGATCAGTGCATGACAGCCACGTGATCAGTGCATGAGAGCCACGGGATCAATGCATGATCAGTCACGTGACACATGTGTGATCAGCCACGTGATCAGTGCATGATGAGCCACGTGATCAGTGCAGGATCAATTACGTGATCAGTGCATGATAGCCACGTGATCAGTGCATGATCAGTCATGTATTACGTGTGTGATCAGCCACATGATCAGTGCATGATATCCACGTGATCAGTGCATGACAGCCACGTGATCAGTGCATGAGAGCCACGGGATCAGTGCATGATAAGTCACGTGACACATGTGTGATCAGCCACGTGATCAGTGCATGATGAGTCACGTGATCAGTGCAGGATCAATTACGTGATCTTTGCATGATCAGTCACGTTACCAGTATATGGTTGCTACGTAATCATTCCATGACGAGCCACGTGAGCAGTGCATGATAGCCACGTGATGTGTGCATGAGTTACGTGAGCAGAGTATGATCAGCCACGTGATCAGTGCATGAGTGCCACGTGATCAGTGCATGATATGTCACGTGACAGGTGTGTGATCAGCCACGTGAACAGTGCATGTTCAGCCACGTGATCAGTGCATGATAGCCACGTGATCAGTGCATGATCAGTTACGTGAGCAGTGCATGGTCAGACATGTGAACAGTGTATGATCAGCCACGTGATCAGTGCATGATCAGACACGAGATCAGTACATGGTAGCTACGTGATCATTGCCTGATCAGCCACATGATCAGTGCATGATAGCCACGTGATCAGTGCATGATCAGACACGAGATCAGTACATGGTAGCTACGTGATCATTGCCTGATCAGCCACATGATCAGTGCATGATAGCCACGTGATCACTGCATGATCAGTCACGTGATCAGTGCATGATCAGCCACGTGATCAGTGCATGACCAGGCACGTGATCAGTGTATGTCCAGCCAAGTGATCAGTGCATGATAGCCACGTGATCAGTGCATGATCAGTCACGTGATCAGTGCATGTTCAGTTATGTGATCAGTGTATGATCAGCCACGTGATCAGTGCATGATCAGCCTCATGATCAGTGCATGATCAATTACGTGCTCAGTGCATGATCAGTTACATGACCAGTACATGGTAGCTACGTGATCATTGCCTGATAAGCCACGTGATCAGTGCATGATAGCCACGTGATCAGTGCATGATAGCCACGTGATCAGTGCATGATCAGTCATGTGATACGTGTGTGATCAGCCACATGATCAGTGCATGATATCCACGTGATCAGTGCATGACAGCCACGTGATCAGTGCATGAGAGCCACGGGATCAGTGCATGATCAGTCACGTGATACATGTGTGATCAGCCACGTGATCAGTGCATGATGAGCCACGTGATCAGTGCAGGATCAATTACGTGATCAGTGCATGATCAGTCACGTGACCAGTACATGGTTGCTACGTGATCGTTGCATGATCAGCCACGTGAGCAGAGCATGATAGCCACGTGGTCAGTGCATGATCAGTCACGTGATCAGTACATGATCAGTCACGTGAACAGTGCATGATCATTTACGTGATCTTTGCATGATCAGTCACGTTACCAGTATATGGTTGCTACGTGATCATTCCATGACGAGCCACGTGAGCAGTGCATGATAGCCACGTGATGTGTGCATGAGTTACGTGAGCAGAGTATGATCAGCCACGTGATCAGTGCATGAGTGCCACGTGATCAGTGCATGATATGTCACGTGACAGGTGTGTGATCAGCCACGTGAACAGTGCATGTTCAGCCACGTGATCAGTGCATGATAGCCACGTGATCAGTGCATGATCAGTTACGTGAGCAGTGTATGATCAGCCACGTGATCAGTGCATGGTCAGACACGTGAACAGTGTATGATCAGCCACGTGATCAGTGCATGATATCCAAGTGATCAGTGCATGATCATCACGTGATCAGTGTATGATCAGCCACGTGAACAGTGCATGCTCAGTCACGTGATCTGGGCCTGCTGAGCTGCGTGATTACTGTCTGCTCATCTGCTTGACAATTGACAGCTGAGCTGCATGATTCCTGCCTGTCATCTGCTTGACAATTGCCAGCTGTGCTGCGTAGTTCCTGCCTGTTCAGCTGCTTGATTATTGCCAGCTGAGCAGCATGATTCCTCACACCTGTGTTCCATGATTATTGCCTGCTGACTGTTTGATTCGTGCCTACTCAGCTCTTTGTTTATTGCCTCGAGAGGCACATGATCAGTGTATGATAGCAAACATGATCAGCGCATGATCAGTCACATGATCAGCGCCATTAAGTCACGTGATCACTACATGATAGTCATGTGATCAGTCCATGCTCAGTCACGGTATCAGTGCATGATCAGCCACGTGATCAGTGCATGATCAGTCACGTGATCAGTGTGTGATCAGCCACGTGATCAGTGCATGATAGCCACGTATTCAGTGCATGACAGCCACGTGATCAGTGCGTGCACAGTCCCATGATCAGCGCCTGTCAGTCACTGATCATTGCCTGATAAACACGTGATCAGTGCATGATGAGCCATGTGATCAGTGCCTGATCAGCCACGTCATCAGTGCATGCGCAGTCACGTCATCAGTGCATGATAGCCACGTGATCAGTGCATGCTCAGTCACGTGATCTGGACTTGATCAGCCACGTGATCAGTGCCTGCAGAGTCACGTGATCAGGGCCTGCTGAGCTGCGTGATTCCTGCCGGCTCATCTGCTTGACAATTGCCAGCTGAGCTGCGTGATTCCTGCCTGGTCACGTGCTTGATTATTGCCAGTTGAGCAGCATGATTCGTCACTGCTGAGCTCCATGCTTATTGCCTGCTGATTGCGTGGTTCGTGTCTGCTCAGCTCTTTGAGTATCGCCTCCTGAGGTCCCTGTTCGGTCGCCACCTGCCGGGGACCAGCCCCAACTGATCCAGGGTATTCGAAGGAGAGATGGCCTAGGCGACTATTTATATGCTAATCAGAGATGTCAAGAATAAGAGTATGAGGAGAGCTCAGTAGGAAAATTCGGTGGAGAAAAGAGACTGAGTAGCTTGGTTTACGCGGAAGACCAATCAAACTTCAAGACAAGAAGTTTGCACCACTTACGTAGGCCGCAGGCGCCCTCTCGAATAGCGAAAGGTGCCTCACCCTAGACACCTTCTCGAGTGGGTCTTAGCAGCCCAGGCATAATTAGTAAGCGTGGTGGGTTCCGCGCTCCAGATGGAGACTCAGCTGGAAGTTAAAGGGAAGAATGACAAGGAACTTTATGAATTGGAGCTGTAAGTTAACTCTTTGACAGAGAGAGCGAGATGGTGGTGGGGGACAGCCCCCAGTGAAATCAGAGGTGAGAGCAAAAGCAATACAGTAGGCAGACTCAGGTTTTTTTGGGGGGAGATGCTCGAGAATATCCGGGTGGACTCCTGAGGCTGGATCCCGCATTTGCGTATGCCGAGCCTCCTTCCTCATGACCTTTGTCCAGAGTGGAAGGCCTCCCCGGCTCCCGGCACATGATCAGTGCATGCTCAGTCACGATATCAGTGCCTGCTCAGCCACGTGATCACTGACGGCTCAGTCACGTGATCAGCGCCTCTCAGTCACGTGATCACCGTATGATAAACACGTGATCAGTGAACGACCATCCACGTGATCACTGCATGCGCAGTCAGGTGGTCAGTTCCTGATCAGCCACCTGATCAGTGCATGCACAGTCCCCTGATCAGCGCCTGTCAGTCACTGATCACTGCCTGATAAACACGTGATCAGTGCCCGAACAGCCACGTCATCAGTGCATGCGCAGTCACGTGATCAGAGCATGACAGCCACGTGATCAGTGCGTGCACAGTCCCATGATCAGCGCCTGTCAGTCACTGATCATTGCCTGATAAACACGTGATCAGTGCATGATGAGCCATGTGATCAGTGCCTGATCAGCCACGTCATCAGTGCATGCGCAGTCACGTCATCAGTGCATGATAGCCACGTGATCAGTGCATGCTCAGTCACGTGATCTGGACTTGATCAGCCACGTGATCAGTGCCTGCAGAGTCACGTGATCAGGGCCTGCTGAGCTGCGTGATTCCTGCCGGCTCATCTGCATGACAATTGCCAGCTGAGCTGCGTGATTCCTGTCGGCTCATCTGCTTGACAATTGCCAGCTGAGCTGCGTGATTCCTGCCTGGTCACGTGCTTGATTATTGCCAGTTGAGCAGCATGATTCGTCACTGCTGAGCTCCATGCTTATTGCCTGCTGATTGCGTGGTTTGTGTCTGCTCAGCTCTTTGAGTATCGCCTCCTGAGGTCCCTGTTCGGTCGCCACCTGCCGGGGACCAGCCCCAACTGATCCAGGGTATTCGAAGGAGAGATGGCCTAGGCGACTATTTATATGCTAATCAGAGATGTCAAGAATAATAGTATGAGGAGAGCTCAGTAGGAAAATTCGGTGGAGAAAACAGACTGAGTAGCTTGGTTTACGAGGAAGACCAATCAAACTTCAAGACAAGAAGTTTGCACCACTTACGTAGGCCGCAGGCGCCCTCTCGAATAGCGAAAGGTGCCTCACCCTAGACACCTTCTCGAGTGGGTCTTAGCAGCCCAGGCATAATTAGTAAGCGTGGTGGGTTCCGCGCTCCAGATGGAGACTCAGCTGGAAGTTCAAGGGAAGAATGACAAGGAACTTTATGAATTGGAGCTGTAAGTTAACTCTTTGACAGAGAGAGCGAGATGGTGGTGGGGGACAGCCCCCAGTGAAATCAGAGGTGAGAGCAAAAGCAATAGAGTAGGCAGACTCTGGTTTTTTTGGGGGGAGATGCTCGAGAATATCCGGGTGGACTCCTGAGGCTCGATCCCGCATTTGCGTATGCCGAGCCTCCTTCCTCATGACCTTTGTCCAGAGTGGAATGCCTCCCCGGCTCCCGGCACATGATCAGTGCATGCTCAGTCACGATATCAGTGCCTGCTCAGCCACGTGATCACTGACGGCACAGTCACGTGATCAGCGCCTCTCAGTCACGTGATCACCGTATGATAAACACGTGATCAGTGAACGACCATCCACGTGATCACTGCATGCGCAGTCAGGTGGTCAGTTCCTGATCAGCCACCTGATCAGTGCATGCACAGTCCCCTGATCAGCGCCTGTCAGTCACTGATCACTGCCTGATAAACACGTGATCAGTGCCCGAACAGCCAGGTCATCAGAGCATGCGCAGTCACGTGATCAGTGCATGATAGCCACGTGATCAGTGCGTGCACAGTCCCATGATCAGCGCCTGTCAGTCACTGATCATTGCCTGATAAGCACGTGATCAGTGCATGATGAGCCATGTGATCAGTGCCTGATCAGCCACGTCATCAGTGCATGCACAGTCACGTGATCAGTGCATGATAGCCACGTGATCAGTGCATGCTCAGTCACGTGATCTCGACTTGATCAGCCACGTGATCAGTGCCTGCAGAGTCACGTGATCAGGGCCTGCTGAGCTGCGTGATTCCTGCCGGCTCATCTGCTTGACAATTGCCAGCTGAGCTGCGTGATTCCTGCCTGGTCACGTGCTTGATTATTGCCAGTTGAGCAGCATGATTCGTCACTGCTGAGCTCCATGCTTATTGCCTGCTGATTGCGTGGTTCGTGTCTGCTCAGCTCTTTGAGTATCGCCTCCTGAGGTCCCTGTTCGGTCGCCACCTGCCGGGGACCAGCCCCAACTGATCCAGGGTATTCGAAGGAGAGATGGCCTAGGCGACTCTTTATATGCTAATCAGAGATGTCAAGAATAAGAGTATGAGGAGAGCTCAGTAGGAAAATTCGGTGGAGAAAAGAGACTGAGTAGCTTGGTTTACGCGGAAGACCAATCAAACTTCAAGACAAGAAGTTTGCACCACTTACGTAGGCCGCAGGCGCCCTCTCGAATAGCGAAAGGTGCCTCACCCTAGACACCTTCTCGAGTGGGTCTTAGCAGCCCAGGCATAATTAGTAAGCGTGGTGGGTTCCGCGCTCCAGATGGAGACTCAGCTGGAAGTTAAAGGGAAGAATGACAAGGAACTTTATGAATTGGAGCTGTAAGTTAACTCTTTGACAGAGAGAGCGAGATGGTGGTGGGGGACAGCCCCCAGTGAAATCAGAGGTGAGAGCACAAAGCAATACAGTAGGCAGACTCTGGATTTTTTGGGGGGGAGATGCTCGAGAATATCCGGGTGGACTCCTGAGGCTCGATCCCGCATTTGCGTATGCCGAGCCTCCTTCCTCATGACCTTTGTCCAGAGTGGAATGCCTCCCCGGCTCCCGGCCCATGATCAGTGCATGCTCAGTCACGATATCAGTGCCTGCTCAGCCACGTGATCACTGACGGCACAGTCACGTGATCAGCCCCTCTCAGTCACGTGATCACCATATGATAAACACGTGATCAGTGAACGACCATCCACGTGATCACTGCATGCGCAGTCAGGTGGTCAGTTCCTGATCAGCCACCTGATCAGTGCATGCACAGTCCCCTGATCAGCGCCTGTCAGTCACTGATCACTGCCTGATAAACACGTGATCAGTGCCCGAACAGCCACGTCATCAGTGCATGCGCAGTCACGTGATCAGTGCATGACAGCCACGTGATCAGTGCGTGCACAGTCCCATGATCAGCGCCTGTCAGTCACTGATCATTGCCTGATAAACACGTGATCAGTGCATGATGAGCCATGTGATCAGTGCCTGATCAGCCACGTCATCAGTGCATGCGCAGTCACGTCATCAGTGCATGAGAGCCACGTGATCAGTGCATGCTCAGTCACGTGATCTGGACTTGATCAGCCACGTGATCAGTGCCTGCAGAGTCACGTGATCAGGGCCTGCTGAGCTGGGTGATTCCTGCCGGCTCATCTGCTTGACAATTGCCAGCTGAGCTGCGTGATTCCTGCCTGGTCACGTGCTTGATTATTGCCAGTTGAGCAGCATGATTCGTCACTGCTGAGCTCCATGCTTATTGCCTGCTGATTGCGTGGTTCGTGTCTGCTCAGCTCTTTGAGTATCGCCTCCTGAGGTCCCTGTTCGGTCGCCACCTGCCGGGGACCAGCCCCAACTGATCCAGGGTATTCGAAGGAGAGATGGCCTAGGCGACTATTTATATGCTAATCAGAGATGTCAAGAATAATAGTATGAGGAGAGCTCAGTAGGAAAATTCGGTGGAGAAAAGAGACTGAGTAGCTTGGTTTACGCGGAAGACCAATCAAACTTCAAGACAAGAAGTTTGCACCACTTACGTAGGCCGCAGGCGCCTCTCGAATAGCGAAAGGTGCCTCACCCTAGACACCTTCTCGAGTGGGTCTTAGCAGCCCAGGCATAATTAGTAAGCGTGGTGGGTTCCGCGCTCCAGATGGAGACTCAGCTGGAAGTTAAAGGGAAGAATGACAAGGAACTTTATGAATTGGAGCTGTAAGTTAACTCTTTGACAGAGAGAGCGAGATGGTGGTGGGGGACAGCCCCCAGTGAAATCAGAGGTGAGAGCACAAAGCAATACAGTAGGCAGACTCTGGTTTTTTTGGGGGAGATGCTCGAGAATATCCGGGTGGACTCCTGAGGCTCGATCCCGCATTTGCGTATGCCGAGCCTCCTTCCTCATGACCTTTGTCCAGAGTGGAAGGCCTCCCCGGCTCCCGGCACATGATCAGTGCATGCTCAGTCACGATATCAGTGCCTGCTCAGCCACGTGATCACTGACGGCACAGTCACGTGATCAGCGCCTCTCAGTCACGTGATCACCGTATGATAAACACGTGATCAGTGAACGACCAGCCACGTGATCACTGCATGCGCAGTCAGGTGGTCAGTTCCTGATCAGCCACCTGATCAGTGCATGCACAGTCCCCTGATCAGCGCCTGTCAGTCACTGATCACTGCCTGATAAACACGTGATCAGTGCCCGAACAGCCACGTCATCAGTGCATGCGCAGTCACGTGATCAGTGCATGATAGCCACGTGATCAGTGCGTGCACAGTCCCATGATCAGCGCCTGTCAGTCACTGATCATTGCCTGATAAACACGTGATCAGTGCATGATGAGCCATGTGATCAGTGCCTGATCAGCCACGTCATCAGTGCATGCGCAGTCACGTCATCAGTGCATGATAGCCACGTGATCAGTGCATGCTCAGTCACGTGATCTGGACTTGATCAGCCACGTGATCAGTGCCTGCAGAGTCACGTGATCAGGGCCTGCTGAGCTGCGTGATTCCTGCCGGCTCATCTGCTTGACAATTGCCAGCTGAGCTGCGTGATTCCTGCCTGGTCACGTGCTTGATTATTGCCAGTTGAGCAGCATGATTCGTCACTGCTGAGCTCCATGCTTATTGCCTGCTGATTGCGTGGTTCGTGTCTGCTCAGCTCTTTGAGTATCGCCTCCTGAGGTCCCTGTTCGGTCGCCACCTGCCGGGGACCAGCCCCAACTGATCCAGGGTATTCGAAGGAGAGATGGCCTAGGCGACTATTTATATGCTAATCAGAGATGTCAAGAATAATAGTATGAGGAGAGCTCAGTAGGAAAATTCGGTGGAGAAAAGAGACTGAGTAGCTTGGTTTACGCGGAAGACCAATCAAACTTCAAGACAAGAAGTTTGCACCACTTACGTAGGCCGCAGGCGCCCTCTCGAATAGCGAAAGGTGCCTCACCCTAGACACCTTCTCGAGTGGGTCTTAGCAGCCCAGGCATAATTAGTAAGCGTGGTGGGTTCCGCGCTCCAGATGGAGACTCAGCTGGAAGTTAAAGGGAAGAATGACAAGGAACTTTATGAATTGGAGCTGTAAGTTAACTCTTTGACAGAGAGAGCGAGATGGTGGTGGGGACAGCCCCCAGTGAAATCAGAGGTGAGAGCACAAAGCAATACAGTAGGCAGACTCTGGTTTTTTTGGGGGGAGATGCTCGAGAATATCCGGGTGGACTCCTGAGGCTCGATCCCGCATTTGCGTATGCCGAGCCTCCTTCCTCATGACCTTTGTCCAGAGTGGAATGCCTCCCCGGCTCCCGGCACATGATCAGTGCATGCTCAGTCACGATATCAGTGCCTGCTCAGCCACGTGATCACTGACGGCACAGTCACGTGATCAGCGCCTCTCAGTCACGTGATCACCGTATGATAAACACGTGATCAGTGAACGACCAGCCACGTGATCACTGCATGCGCAGTCAGGTGGTCAGTTCCTGATCAGCCACCTGATCAGTGCGTGCACAGTCCCCTGATCAGCGCCTGTCAGTCACTGATCACTGCCTGATAAACACGTGATCAGTGCCCGAACAGCCACGTCATCAGTGCATGCGCAGTCACGTGATCAGTGCATGATAGCCACGTGATCAGTGCGTGCACAGTCCCATGATCAGCGCCTGTCAGTCACTGATCATTGCCTGATAAACACGTGATCAGTGCATGATGAGCCATGTGATCAGTGCCCGATCAGCCACGTCATCAGTGCATGCGCAGTCACGTCATCAGTGCATGATAGCCACGTGATCAGTGCATGCTCAGTCACGTGATCTGGACTTGATCAGCCACGTGATCAGTGCCTGCAGAGTCACGTGATCAGGGCCTGCTGAGCTGCGTGATTCCTGCCGGCTCATCTGCATGACAATTGCCATCTGAGCTGCGTGATTCCTGTCGGCTCATCTGCTTGACAATTGCCAGCTGAGCTGCGTGATTCCTGCCTGGTCACGTGCTTGATTATTGCCAGTTGAGCAGCATGATTCGTCACTGCTGAGCTCCATGCTTATTGCCTGCTGATTGCGTGGTTCGTGTCTGCTCAGCTCTTTGAGTATTGCCTCCTGAGGTCCCTGTTCGGTCGCCACCTGCCGGGGACCAGCCCCAACTGATCCAGGGTATTCGAAGGAGAGATGGCCTAGGCGACTATTTATATGCTAATCAGAGATGTCAAGAATAATAGTATGAGGAGAGCTCAGTAGGAAAATTCGGTGGAGAAAAGAGACTGAGTAGCTTGGTTTACGCGGAAGACCAATCAAACTTCAAGACAAGAAGTTTGCACCACTTACGGCCGCAGGCGCCCTCTCGAATAGCGAAAGGTGCCTCACCCTAGACACCTTCTCGAGTGGGTCTTAGCAGCCCAGGCATAATTAGTAAGCGTGGTGGGTTCCGCGCTCCAGATGGAGACTCAGCTGGAAGTTAAAGGGAAGAATGACAAGGAACTTTATGAATTGGAGCTGTAAGTTAACTCTTTGACAGAGAGAGCGAGATGGTGGTGGGGGACAGCCCCCAGTGAAATCAGAGGTGAGAGCACAAAGCAATACAGTAGGCAGACTCCGGTTTTTTGGGGGAGATGCTCGAGAATATCCGGGTGGACTCCTGAGGCTCGATCCCGCATTTGCGTATGCCGAGCCTCCTTCCTCATGACCTTTGTCCAGAGTGGAATGCCTCCCCGGCTCCCGGCACATGATCAGTGCATGCTCAGTCACGATATCAGTGCCTGCTCAGCCACGTGATCACTGACGGCACAGTCACGTGATCAGCGCCTCTCAGTCACGTGATCACCGTATGATAAACACGTGATCAGTGAACGACCAGCCACGTGATCACTGCATGCGCAGTCAGGTGGTCAGTTCCTGATCAGCCACCTGATCAGTGCGTGCACAGTCCCCTGATCAGCGCCTGTCAGTCACTGATCACTGCCTGATAAACACGTGATCAGTGCCCGAACAGCCACGTCATCAGTGCATGCGCAGTCACGTGATCAGTGCATGATAGCCACGTGATCAGTGCGTGCACAGTCCCATGATCAGCGCCTGTCAGTCACTGATCATTGCCTGATAAACACGTGATCAGTGCATGATGAGCCATGTGATCAGTGCCCGATCAGCCACGTCATCAGTGCATGCGCAGTCACGTCATCAGTGCATGATAGCCACGTGATCAGTGCATGCTCAGTCACGTGATCTGGACTTGATCAGCCACGTGATCAGTGCCTGCAGAGTCACGTGATCAGGCCCTGCTGAGCTGCGTGATTCCTGCCGGCTCATCTGCTTGACAATTGCCAGCTGAGCTGCGTGATTCCTGCCTGGTCACGTGCTTGATTATTGCCAGTTGAGCAGCATGATTCGTCACTGCTGAGCTCCATGCTTATTGCCTGCTGATTGCGTGGTTCGTGTCTGCTCAGCTCTTTGAGTATCGCCTCCTGAGGTCCCTGTTCGGTCGCCACCTGCCGGGGACCAGCCCCAACTGATCCAGGGTATTCGAAGGAGAGATGGCCTAGGCGACTATTTATATGCTAATCAGAGATGTCAAGAATAATAGTATGAGGAGAGCTCAGTAGGAAAATTCGGTGGAGAAAAGAGACTGAGTAGCTTGGTTTACGCGGAAGACCAATCAAACTTCAAGACAAGAAGTTTGCACCACTTACGTAGGCCGCAGGCGCCCTCTCGAATAGCGAAAGGTGCCTCACCCTAGACACCTTCTCGAGTGGGTCTTAGCAGCCCAGGCATAATTAGTAAGCGTGGTGGGTTCCGCGCTCCAGATGGAGACTCAGCTGGAAGTTAAAGGGAAGAATGACAAGGAACTTTATGAATTGGAGCTGTAAGTTAACTCTTTGACAGAGAGAGCGAGATGGTGGTGGGGGACAGCCCCCAGTGAAATCAGAGGTGAGAGCACAAAGCAATACAGTAGGCAGACTCCGGTTTTGGGGGGAGATGCTCGAGAATATCCGGGTGGACTCCTGAGGCTCGATCCCGCATTTGCGTATGCCGAGCCTCCTTCCTCATGACCTTTGTCCAGAGTGGAATGCCTCCCCGGCTCCCGGCACATGATCAGTGCATGCTCAGTCACGATATCAGTGCCTGCTCAGCCACGTGATCACTGACGGCACAGTCACGTGATCAGCGCCTCTCAGTCACGTGATCACCGTATGATAAACACGTGATCAGTGAACGACCAGCCACGTGATCACTGCATGCGCAGTCAGGTGGTCAGTTCCTGATCAGCCACCTGATCAGTGCGTGCACAGTCCCCTGATCAGCGCCTGTCAGTCACTGATCACTGCCTGATAAACACGTGATCAGTGCCCGAACAGCCACGTCATCAGTGCATGCGCAGTCACGTGATCAGTGCATGATAGCCACGTGATCAGTGCGTGCACAGTCCCATGATCAGCGCCTGTCAGTCACTGATCATTGCCTGATAAACACGTGATCAGTGCATGATGAGCCATGTGATCAGTGCCCGATCAGCCACGTCATCAGTGCATGCGCAGTCACGCATCAGTGCATGATAGCCACGTGATCAGTGCATGCTCAGATCACGTGTCAGTCACTGATCAGTGCCTGATCACGTGATCAGTGCCTGATGAGCCATCGTGATCAGCGCCTCTGCAGCAGTCACGTGATCTGATCAGCGCGTGATCATCTGCATCAATGCGATCAGCCTGCTGAGCTGCGTGATTCCTGTCGGCTCATCTGCTTGACAATTGCCAGCTGAGCTGCGTGATTCCTGCCTGGTCACGTGCTTGATTATTGCCAGTTGAGCAGCATGATTCGTCACTGCTGAGCTCCATGCTTATTGCCTGCTGATTGCGTGGTTCGTGTCTGCTCAGCTCTTTGAGTATTGCCTCCTGAGGTCCCTGTTCGGTCGCCACCTGCCGGGGACCAGCCCCAACTGATCCAGGGTATTCGAAGGAGAGATGGCCTAGGCGACTATTTATATGCTAATCAGAGATGTCAAGAATAATAGTATGAGGAGAGCTCAGTAGGAAAATTCGGTGGAGAAAAGAGACTGAGTAGCTTGGTTTACGCGGAAGACCAATCAAACTTCAAGACAAGAAGTTTGCACCACTTACGTAGGCCGCAGGCGCCTCTCGAATAGCGAAAGGTGCCTCACCCTAGACACCTTCTCGAGTGGGTCTTAGCAGCCCAGGCATAATTAGTAAGCGTGGTGGGTTCCGCGCTCCAGATGGAGACTCAGCTGGAAGTTAAAGGGAAGAATGACAAGGAACTTTATGAATTGGAGCTGTAAGTTAACTCTTTGACAGAGAGAGCGAGATGGTGGTGGGGGACAGCCCCCAGTGAAATCAGAGGTGAGAGCACAAAGCAATACAGTAGGCAGACTCCGGTTTTTTGGGGGAGATGCTCGAGAATATCCGGGTGGACTCCTGAGGCTCGATCCCGCATTTGCGTATGCCGAGCCTCCTTCCTCATGACCTTTGTCCAGAGTGGAATGCCTCCCCGGCTCCCGGCACATGATCAGTGCATGCTCAGTCACGATATCAGTGCCTGCTCAGCCACGTGATCACTGACGGCACAGTCACGTGATCAGCGCCTCTCAGTCACGTGATCACCGTATGATAAACACGTGATCAGTGAACGACCAGCCACGTGATCACTGCATGCGCAGTCAGGTGGTCAGTTCCTGATCAGCCACCTGATCAGTGCGTGCACAGTCCCCTGATCAGCGCCTGTCAGTCACTGATCACTGCCTGATAAACACGTGATCAGTGCCCGAACAGCCACGTCATCAGTGCATGCGCAGTCACGTGATCAGTGCATGATAGCCACGTGATCAGTGCGTGCACAGTCCCATGATCAGCGCCTGTCAGTCACTGATCATTGCCTGATAAACACGTGATCAGTGCATGATGAGCCATGTGATCAGTGCCCGATCAGCCACGTCATCAGTGCATGCGCAGTCACGTCATCAGTGCATGATAGCCACGTGATCAGTGCATGCTCAGTCACGTGATCTGGACTTGATCAGCCACGTGATCAGTGCCTGCAGAGTCACGTGATCAGGGCCTGCTGAGCTGCGTGATTCCTGCCGGCTCATCTCCTTGACAATTGCCAGCTGAGCTGCGTGATTCCTGCCTGGTCACGTGCTTGATTATTGCCAGTTGAGCAGCATGATTCGTCACTGCTGAGCTCCATGCTTATTGCCTGCTGATTGCGTGGTTCGTGTCTGCTCAGCTCTTTGAGTATTGCCTCCTGAGGTCCCTGTTCGGTCGCCACCTGCCGGGGACCAGCCCCAACTGATCCAGGGTATTCGAAGGAGAGATGGCCTAGGCGACTATTTATATGCTAATCAGAGATGTCAAGAATAATAGTATGAGGAGAGCTCAGTAGGAAAATTCGGTGGAGAAAAGAGACTGAGTAGCTTGGTTTACGCGGAAGACCAATCAAACTTCAAGACAAGAAGTTTGCACCACTTACGTAGGCCGCAGGCGCCCTCTCGAATAGCGAAAGGTGCCTCACCCTAGACACCTTCTCGAGTGGGTCTTAGCAGCCCAGGCATAATTAGTAAGCGTGGTGGGTTCCGCGCTCCAGATGGAGACTCAGCTGGAAGTTAAAGGGAAGAATGACAAGGAACTTTATGAATTGGAGCTGTAAGTTAACTCTTTGACAGAGAGAGCGAGATGGTGGTGGGGGACAGCCCCCAGTGAAATCAGAGGTGAGAGCACAAAGCAATACAGTAGGCAGACTCCGGTTTTTTGGGGGAGATGCTCGAGAATATCCGGGTGGACTCCTGAGGCTCGATCCCGCATTTGCGTATGCCGAGCCTCCTTCCTCATGACCTTTGTCCAGAGTGGAATGCCTCCCGGCTCCCGGCACATGATCAGTGCATGCTCAGTCACGATATCAGTGCCTGCTCAGCCACGTGATCACTGACGGCACAGTCACGTGATCAGCGCCTCTCAGTCACGTGATCACCGTATGATAAACACGTGATCAGTGAACGACCAGCCACGTGATCACTGCATGCGCAGTCAGGTGGTCAGTTCCTGATCAGCCACCTGATCAGTGCGTGCACAGTCCCTGATCAGCGCCTGTCAGTCACTGATCACTGCCTGATAAACACGTGATCAGTGCCCGAACAGCCACGCCATCAGTGCATGCGCAGTCACGTGATCAGTGCATGATAGCCACGTGATCAGTGCGTGCACAGTCCCATGATCAGCGCCTGTCAGTCACTGATCATTGCCTGATAAACACGTGATCAGTGCATGATGAGCCATGTGATCAGTGCCCGATCAGCCACGTCATCAGTGCATGCGCAGTCACGTCATCAGTGCATGATAGCCACGTGATCAGTGCATGCTCAGTCACGTGATCTGGACTTGATCAGCCACGTGATCAGTGCCTGCAGAGTCACGTGATCAGGGCCTGCTGAGCTGCGTGATTCCTGCCGGCTCATCTGCTTGACAATTGCCAGCTGAGCTGCGTGATTCCTGCCTGGTCACGTGCTTGATTATTGCCAGTTGAGCAGCATGATTCGTCACTGCTGAGCTCCATGCTTATTGCCTGCTGATTGCGTGGTTCGTGTCTGCTCAGCTCTTTGAGTATTGCCTCCTGAGGTCCCTGTTCGGTCGCCACCTGCCGGGGACCAGCCCCAACTGATCCAGGGTATTCGAAGGAGAGATGGCCTAGGCGACTATTTATATGCTAATCAGAGATGTCAAGAATAATAGTATGAGGAGAGCTCAGTAGGAAAATTCGGTGGAGAAAAGAGACTGAGTAGCTTGGTTTACGCGGAAGACCAATCAAACTTCAAGACAAGAAGTTTGCACCACTTACGTAGGCCGCAGGCGCCTCTCGAATAGCGAAAGGTGCCTCACCCTAGACACCTTCTCGAGTGGGTCTTAGCAGCCCAGGCATAATTAGTAAGCGTGGTGGGTTCCGCGCTCCAGATGGAGACTCAGCTGGAAGTTAAAGGGAAGAATGACAAGGAACTTTATGAATTGGAGCTCTAAGTTAACTCTTTGACAGAGAGAGCGAGATGGTGGTGGGGACAGCCCCAGTGAAATCAGAGGTGAGAGCACAAAGCAATACAGTAGGCAGACTCCGGTTTTTTTGGGGGGAGATGCTCGAGAATATCCGGGTGGACCCCTGAGGCTCGATCCCGCATTTGCGTATGCCGAGCCTCCTTCCTCATGACCTTTGTCCAGAGTGGAATGCCTCCCGGCTCCCGGCACATGATCAGTGCATGCTCAGTCACGATATCAGTGCCTGCTCAGCCACGTGATCACTGACGGTACAGTCACGTGATCAGCGCCTCTCAGTCACGTGATCACCGTATGATAAACACGTGATCACTGATCGACCAGCCACGTGATCACTGCATGCGCAGTCAGGTGGTCAGTTCCTGATCAGCCACCTGATCAGTGCGTGCACAGTCCCCTGATCAGCGCCTGTCAGTCACTGATCACTGCCTGATAAACACGTGATCAGTGCCCGAACAGCCACGTCATCAGTGCATGCGCAGTCACGTGATCAGTGCATGATAGCCACGTGATCAGTGCGTGCACAGTCCCATGATCAGCGCCTGTCAGTCACTGATCATTGCCTGATAAACACGTGATCAGTGCATGATGAGCCATGTGATCAGTGCCCGATCAGCCACGTCATCAGTGCATGCGCAGTCACGTCATCAGTGCATGATAGCCACGTGATCAGTGCATGCTCAGTCACGTGATCTGACTTGATCAGCCACGTGATCAGTGCCTGCAGAGTCACGTGATCAGGGCCTGCTGAGCTGCGTGATTCCTGCCGGCTCATCTGCTTGACAATTGCCAGCTGAGCTGCGTGATTCCTGCCTGGTCACGTGCTTGATTATTGCCAGTTGAGCAGCATGATTCGTCACTGCTGAGCTCCATGCTTATTGCCTGCTGATTGCGTGGTTCGTGTCTGCTCAGCTCTTTGAGTATTGCCTCCTGAGGTCCCTGCTCGGTCGCTACCTGCCGGGGACCAGCCCCAACTGATCCAGGGGATTCGAAGGAGAGATGGCCTAGGCGACTATTTATATGCTAATCAGAGATGTCAAGAATAATAGTATGAGGAGAGCTCAGCAGGAAAATTCGGTGGAGAAAAGAGACTGAGTAGCTTGGTTTACGCGGAAGACCAATCAAACTTCAAGACAAGAAGTTTGCACCACTTACGTAGGCCGCAGGCGCCTCTCGAATAGCGAAAGGTGCCTCACCCTAGACACCTTCTCGAGTGGGTCTTAGCAGCCCAGGCATAATTAGTAAGCGTGGTGGGTTCCGCACTCCAGATGGAGACTCAGCTGGAAGTTAAAGGGAAGAATGACAAGGAACTTTATGAATTGGAGCTCTAAGTTAACTCTTTGACAGAGAGAGCGAGATGGTGGTGGGGGACAGCCCCCAGTGAAATCAGAGGTGAGAGCACAAAGCAATACAGTAGGCAGACTCCGGTTTTTTTGGGGGAGATGCTCGAGAATATCCGGGTGGACTCCTGAGGCTCGATCCCGCATTTGCGTATGCCGAGCCTCCTTCCTCATGACCTTTGTCCAGAGTGGAATGTCTCCCCGGCTCCCGGCACATGATCAGTGCATGCTCAGTCACGATATCAGTGCCTGCTCAACCAGGTGATCACTGACGGCACAGTCACGTGATCAGCGCCTCTCAGTCACGTGATCACCGTATGATAAACACGTGATGAGTGAACGACCAGCCACGTGATCACTGCATGCGCCGTCAGGTGGTCAGTTCCTGATCAGCCACCTGATCAGTGCGTGCACAGTCCCCTGATCAGCGCCTGTCAGTCACTGATCACTGCCTGATAAACAGGTGATCAGTGCCCGAACAGCCACGCCATCAGTGCATGCGCAGTCACGCGATCAGTGCATGATAGCCACGTGATCAGTGCGCGCACAGTCCCATGATCAGCGCCTGTCAGTCACTGATCATTGCCTGATAAACACGTGATCAGTGCATGATGAGCCATGTGATCAGTGCCCGATCAGCCACGCTATCAGTGCATGCGCAGTCACGCCATCAGTGCATGATAGCCACGTGATCAGTGCATGCTCAGTCGCGTGATCTGGACTTGATCAGCCACGTGATCAGTGCCTGCAGAGTCACGTGATCAGGGCCTGCTGAGCTGCGTGATTCCTGTCGGCTCATCTGCTTGACAATTGCCAGCTGAGCTGCGTGATTCCTGCCTGGTCACGCGCTTGATTATTGCCAGTTGAGCAGCATGATTCGTCACTGCTGAGCTACATGCTTATTGCCTGCTGATTGCGTGGTTCGTGTCTGCTCAGCTCTTTGAGTATTGCCTCCTGAGGTCCCTGTTCGGTCGCCACCTGCCGGGACCAGCCCCAACTGATCCAGGGCATTCGAAGGAGAGATGGCCTAGGCGACTATTTATATGCTAATCAGAGATGTCAAGAATAATAGTATGAGGAGAGCTCAGTAGGAAAATTCGGTGGAGAAAAGAGACTGAGTAGCTTGGTTTACGCGGAAGACCAATCAAACTTCAAGACAAGAAGCTTGCACCACTTACGTAGGCCGCAGGCGCCTCCCGAATAGCGAAAGGTGCCCCACCCTAGACACCTTCTCGAGTGGGTCTTAGCAGCCCAGGCATAATTAGTAAGCGTGGTGGGTTCCGCGCTCCAGATGGAGACTCAGCTGGAAGTTAAAGGGAAGAATGACAAGGAACTTTATGAATTGGAGCTGTAAGTTAACTCTTTGACAGAGAGAGCGAGATGGTGGTGGGGGACAGCCCCCAGTGAAATCAGAGGTGAGAGCACAAAGCAATACAGTAGGCAGACTCCGGTTTTGGGGGGAGATGCTCGAGAATATCCGGGTGGACTCCTGAGGCTCGATCCCGCATTTGCGTATGCCGAGCCTCCTTCCTCATGACCTTTGTCCAGAGTGGAATGCCTCCCCGGCTCCCGGCACATGATCAGTGCATGCTCAGTCACGATATCAGTGCCTGCTCAGCCACGTGATCACTGACGGCACAGTCACGTGATCAGCGCCTCTCAGTCACGTGATCACCGTATGATAAACACGTGATCAGTGAACGACCAGCCACGTGATCACTGCATGCGCGGTCAGGTGGTCAGTTCCTGATCAGCCACCTGATCAGTGCGCACAGTCCCCTGATCAGCGCCTGTCAGTCACTGATCACTGCCTGATAAACACGTGATCAGTGCCCGAACAGCCACGCCATCAGTGCATGCGCAGTCACGTGATCAGTGCATGATAGCCACGCGATCAGTGCGTGCACAGTCCCATGATCAGCGCCTGTCAGTCACTGATCATTGCCTGATAAACACGTGATCAGTGCATGATGAGCCATGTGATCAGTGCCCGATCAGCCACGCCATCAGTGCATGCGCAGTCACGCCATCAGTGCATGATAGCCACGTGATCAGTGCATGCTCAGTCACGTGATCTGGACTTGATCAGCCACGTGATCAGTGCCTGCAGAGTCACGTGATCAGGGCCTGCTGAGCTGCGTGATTCCTGCCGGCTCATCTGCTTGACAATTGCCAGCTGAGCTGCGTGATTCCTGCCTGGTCACGTGCTTGATTATTGCCAGTTGAGCAGCATGATTCGTCACTGCTGAGCTCCATGCTTATTGCCTGCTGATTGCGTGGTTCGTGTCTGCTCAGCTCTTTGAGTATTGCCTCCTGAGGTCCCTGTTCGGTCGCCACCTGCCGGGGACCAGCCCCAACTGATCCAGGGTATTCGAAGGAGAGATGGCCTAGGCGACTATTTATATGCTAATCAGAGATGTCAAGAATAATAGTATGAGGAGAGCTCAGTAGGAAAATTCGGTGGAGAAAAGAGACTGAGTAGCTTGGTTTACGCGGAAGACCAATCAAACTTCAAGACAAGAAGTTTGCACCACTTACGTAGGCCGCAGGCGCCCCTCGAATAGCGAAAGGTGCCTCACCCTAGACACCTTCCCGAGTGGGTCTTAGCAGCCCAGGCATAATTAGTAAGCGTGGTGGGTTCCGCGCTCCAGATGGAGACTCAGCTGGAAGTTAAAGGGAAGAATGACAAGGAACTTTATGAATTGGAGCTGTAAGTTAACTCTTTGACAGAGAGAGCGAGATGGTGGTGGGGGACAGCCCCCAGTGAAATCAGAGGTGAGAGCACAAAGCAATACAGTAGGCAGACTCCGGTTTTTTTGGGGGGAGATGCTCGAGAATATCCGGGTGGACTCCTGAGGCTCGATCCCGCATTTGCGTATGCCGAGCCTCCTTCCTCATGACCTTTGTCCAGAGTGGAATGCCTCCCCGGCTCCCGGCACATGATCAGTGCATGCTCAGTCACGATATCAGTGCCTGCTCAGCCACGTGATCACTGACGGCACAGTCACGTGATCAGCGCCTCAGTCACGTGATCACCGGATGATAAACACGTGATCAGTGAACGACCAGCCACGTGATCACTGCATGCGCAGTCAGGTGGTCAGTTCCTGATCAGCCACCTGATCAGTGCGCACAGTCCCCTGATCAGCGCCTGTCAGTCACTGATCACTGCCTGATAAACACGTGATCAGTGCCCGAACAGCCACGCCATCAGTGCATGCGCAGTCACGGATCAGTGCATGATAGCCACGTGATCAGTGCGTACAGTCCCATGATCAGCGCCTGTCAGTCACTGATCATTGCCTGATAAACACGTGATCAGTGCATGATGAGCCATGTGATCAGTGCCCGATCAGCCACGTCATCAGTGCATGCGCAGTCACGCATCAGTGCATGATAGCCACGTGATCAGTGCATGCTCAGTCACGTGATCTGGACTTGATCAGCCACGTGATCAGTGCCTGCAGAGTCACGTGATCAGGGCCTGCTGAGCTGCGATTCCTGCCTGGTCACGTGCTTGATTATTGCCAGTTGAGCAGCATGATTCGTCACTGCTGAGCTCCATGCTTATTGCCTGCTGATTGCGTGGTTCGTGTCTGCTCAGCTCTTTGAGTATTGCCTCCTGAGGTCCCTGTTCGGTCGCCACCTGCCGGGGACCAGCCCCAACTGATCCAGGGTATCCGAAGGAGAGATGGCCTAGGCGACTATTTATATGCTAATCAGAGATGTCAAGAATAATAGTATGAGGAGAGCTCAGTAGGAAAATCGGTGGAGAAAAGAGACTGAGTAGCTTGGTTTACGTGGAAGACCAATCAAACTTCAAGACAAGAAGTTTGCACCACTTACGTAGCCGCAGGCGCCCTCTCGAATAGCGAAAGGTGCCTCACCCTAGACACCTTCTCGAGTGGGTCTTAGCAGCCCAGGCATAATTAGTAAGCGTGGTGGGTTCCGGCTCCAGATGGAGACTCAGCTGGAAGTTAAAGGGAAGAATGACAAGGAACTTTATGAATTGGAGCTGTAAGTTAACTCTTTGACAGAGAGAGCGAGATGGTGGTGGGGACAGCCCCCAGTGAAATCAGAGGTGAGAGCAAAGCAATACAGTAGGCAGACTCCGGTTTTGGGGGAGATGCTCGAGAATATCCGGGTGGACTCCTGAGGCTCGATCCCGCATTTGCGTATGCCGAGCCTCCTTCCTCATGACCTTTGTCCAGAGTGGAATGCCTCCCGGCTCCCGGCACATGATCAGTGCATGCTCAGTCACGATATCAGTGCCTGCTCAGCCACGTGATCACTGACGGCAGTCACGTGATCAG